>NC_069503.1:760581248-760826248 GCF_027579735.1 Bombina bombina
CACAGACCCATACACTATGAACTCTTGCAGGTGAACAGTAGTTGCTGGTGCCTCAGAAAGTGTGAATGTAAAAAGACTTTGCACAATTAGATAATCATGAAAGTTAAGTTATGAGTTTAGTGTCTCTTGAACACTAACACATTATATACTAAGGGACTTAAGACAAAGAGCTAGATCAGAATAAAAAATGCTATTGATAGAGACAGCAATTAGTAGTGAATTGTAAGTCATCACCCACAACTTAAATGGACAGTGTGCTCAAAAACAAAAGTGTACTAGTTAAATAAAGAATTACTTTTTAGTAAACTTTGCAATATACATTAATTACATATTTCGCAGCTAAAGCTCTTAAAACTGAGAAAGACCTTGGTGTGTTTTCAGTACTTATATATACGTACATAATACTAACGTACAGCAGAGATTGGGGTTTTCTCACACTCCCTAACTAGCTGAATACAGTCAGGGAGTCCCTTACTGCCATGACTGTCTGAGATATTGAAGTTCTATTTGTTAATATCATAACAGCAACACAGAGTAAAAGTTAGCAGCTAAAATCAGACAGCACTGTTTCTGTTCCGCTAATACGGCTGTGCTGCTTCCTAACATTTCACTGTGCACCTGGTTACCGCAGCAGTAATGTAGCAAGTACACACAGCAGAGCTGAAAATGTAACTTTTCACTCTCTGCTCTGTGAAATATGAACCTGGCTGAGATGTTTCACAGAGCAGTGTGTAAAAAGTTACATTTTCAGCTCCTGTGTGTATAGAAGATTGCTACATTACTGTCATGGTAACCAGGTGCACAGTGAAATTAGAACACAGCACAGCAGTATTACCAGAGCAGAAGCAGGCAGGGCTGCATACCCCCCAACTGTCCCGATTTTCACTGGACAGTCCCGATTTTAGGGGTCTGTCCCGCTGTCCCGGGTTGCTAGCCATCTGTCCCGCATTGCTCCATGCATAATTTTTTTTTTTTTTTTTTTAATTCTATTGGGCACATACTCAGAAGCAGCTGGCTTTTCTCTCCCAGGGTTATATACCTGTTAGATTCCTTGTGGGAAAGTAATGGTGTGTGGGTTAACCTCTGATAGTGATGACATCTACCACTGGTGATAATACTAGCATGCCTTCAGTTTTATACGATGAGCAGTGCTAACACCAGGGTAAAAAAAAGTGGCAGCCTCAGACTGCCAGCTAATGTGCTTGCCAACCCCAGGACCCCATACAATGAGTTACAGATACCCATACATATATGATGTAGTGTGTGTGTCTATCTGTATCTATAAGTGTGTATGTGTGTGTATCTGCATGTATAAGTGTAAGCTGTGTAGTGTGTGTGTGTATCTGTATGTATAAGTGTGTGTGTGTATCTGTATGTATAAGTGTATGCTATGTAGTGTGTGTGTCTGCATGTATAAGTGTATGCTATGTAGTGTGTGTGTGTATCTCTATGTATAAGCGTGTGTGTATCTGCATGTATAAATGTATGCTATGCAGTGTGTGTGTGTCTACATGTATAAGTGTATGCTATGTAGTGTGTGCGTCTGCATGTATAAATGTAAGATATGTAGTGTGTGTGTGTGTATCTGCATGTATAAGTGTATGCTATGTAGTGTGTGTGTGTCTGCATGTATAAATGTAAGCTATGTAGTGTGTGTGTGTTTATCTGGATGTATAAGTGTATGCTATGTAGTGTGTGTGTATCTGCATGTGTAAGTGTATGCTATGTAGTGTGTGCGTGTGTATCTGTATGTATAAGTGCAAGCTATGTAGTGTGTGTGTATATCTGTATGTATAAATGTATGCTATGTAGTGTGTGTGTATCTGCCTGTATAAGTGTATGATATGCAGTGTGTGTGTGTATCTGTATGTATAAGTGTATACTATGTAGTGTGTGTGTATCTGCATGTGTAAGTGTATGCTATGTAGTGTGTGTGTGTATATGTATGTATAAGTGTACGCTATGTAGTGTTTGAGTGTGTATCTGTATGTGTAAGTGTATGCTATGTAGAGTGTGTGTCTGCATGTATAAGTGTATGCTATGTAGTGTGTGTGTCTGCATGTATAAATGTAAGCTATGAAGTTTGTGTATCTGGATGTATAAGTGTATACTATGTAGTGTGTGTGTATCTGCATGTTTAAGTGTATGTTATGTAGTGTGTGTGTGTATATGTATGTATAAGTGTATGCTATGTAGTGTGTGTGTATCTGCCTGTATAAGTGTATGATATGTAGTGTGTGTGTGTATCTGTATGTATAAGTGTATGATATGCAGTGTGTGTGTATCTGCCTGTATAAGTGTATGATATGCAGTGTGTGTGTATCTGTATGTATAAGTGTATGATATGCAGTGTGTGTGTATCTGTATGTATAAGTGTATGATATGCAGTGTGTGTGTATCTGCCTGTATAAGTGTATGATATGCAGTGTGTGTGTATCTGTATGTATAAGTGTATGATATGCAGTGTGTGTGTATCTGCCTGTATAAGTGTATGATATGCAGTGTGTGTGTGTATCTGTATGTATAAGTGTATACTATGTAGTGTGTGTGTATCTGCATGTGTAAGTGTATGCTATGTAGTGTGTGTGTGTATATGTATGTATAAGTGTACACTATGTAGTGTTTGAGTGTGTATCTGTATGTGTAAGTGTATGCTATGTAGAGTGTGTGTCTGTTCCGATCAGCCAATAGAATGCGAGCTCAATCTGATTGGCTGATTGGATCAGCCAATCGGATTGAACTAGATTCTGATTGGCTGATTCCATCAGCCAATCAGAAAATTCCTACCTTAATTCCGATTGGCTGATAGAATCCTATCAGCCAATCGGAATTCGAGGGACGCCATCTTGGATGACGTCCCTTAAAGGAACAGTCATTCGTCGTTCAGTCGTCGGTCCGGATGGATGTTCCGCGCTGGAGGTCTTCAGGATCCTGCCGCTTCGCTCCGGATGGAAGACCATAGAAGATGCCGCCTGGATGATGACTTCAATCGGATGGAAGATCCTCTTCTGCCCCGCTTGGATGAAGACTTTGACCGGATCATGGACCTCTTCAGCCCCCGCTTGGGCTTGGATCAGGACATCGGAGGAGCTCTTCAGGACGGATCGGTGAACCTGGTATGGTGAAGACAAGGTAGGAAGATCTTCAGGGGCTTAGTGTTAGGTTTATTTAAGGGGGGTTTGGGTTAGATTAGGGGTATGTGGGTGGTGGGTTGTAATGTTGGGGGGGGGGGTATTGTATTTATTCTTTTACAGGCAAAAGAGCTGAAATTCTTGGGGCATGCCCCGCAAAGGGCCCTGTTCAGGGCTGGTAAGGTAAAAGAGCTTGTAACTTTTTTAATTTAGAATAGGGTAGGGAATTTTTTATTTTGGGGGGCTTTGTTATTTTATTAGGGGGCTTAGAGTAGGTGTAATTAGTTTAAAATTGTTGTAATATTTTTCTTATGTTTGTAAATATTTTTTTATTTTCTGTAACTTAGTTCTTTTTTATTTTTTGTACTTTAGCTAGTTTATTTAATTGTATTTATTTGTAGGAATTGTGTTTAATTAATTTATTGATAGTGTAGTGTTAGGTTAATTGTAGGTAATTGTAGGTAGTTTATTTAATTATTTTATTGATAGGGTAGTGTTAGGTTTAATTATATCTTAGGTTAGGATTTATTTTACAGGTAAATTTGTTATTATTTTAACTAGGTAACTATTAAATAGTTCTTAACTATTTAATAGCTATTGTACCTGGTTAAAATAATTACAAAGTTGCCTGTAAAATAAATATTAATCCTAAAATAGCTATAATATAATTATAATTTATATTGTAGCTATATTAGGGTTTATTTTACAGGTAAGTATTTAGCTTTAAATAGGAATCATTTATTTAATAAGAGTTAATTTATTTCGTTAGATAAAAATTATATTTAACTTAGGGGGGTGTTAGTGTTAGGGTTAGACTTAGCTTTAGGGGTTAATCAATTTATTAGAATAGCGGTGAGCTCCGGTCGGCAGATTAGGGGTTAATAATTGAAGTTAGGTGTTGGCGATGTTAGGGAGGGCAGATTAGGGGTTAATACTATTTATGATAGGGTTAGTGAGGTGGATTAGGGGTTAATAACTTTATTATAGTAGCGCTCAGGTCCGCTCGGCAGATTAGGGGTTAATAAGTGTAGGCAGGTGTCGGCGACGTTGAGGGGGGCAGATTAGGGGTTAATAAATATAATATAGGGGTCGGCGATGTTAGGGGCAGCAGATTAGGGGTACATAAGGATAATTTAGGTGGCGGCGGTTTACGGAGCGGCAGATTAGGGGTTAAAAAAAATATGCAGGGGTCAGCGATAGCGGGGGCGGCAGAATAGGGGTTAATAAGTGTAAGGCTAGGGGTGTATAGACTCGGGGTACATGTTTGGGTGTTAGGTGCAGACGTAGGAAGTGTTTCCCCATAGGAAACAATGGGGCTGCGTTAGGAGCTGAACGCTGCTTTTTTGCAGGTGTTAGTTTTTTTTCCAGCTCAAACAGTCCCATTGTTTCCTATGGGGATATCGTGCACGAGCACGTTTTTGAGGCCGGCCGCGTCCGTAAGCAACTCTAGTATCGAGAGTTGCATTTGCGGTAAAAATGCTCTACGCTCCTTTTTTGGAGCCTAACGCAGCATTTGTTTGAACTCTCGATACCAGAGTTAATTTTATGGTGCGGCCAGAAAAAAGCCTGCGGAGCGTTAACAGCCCTTTTACCGCCGAACTCCAAATCTAGGCCTGTGTATGAAGTTTACCTCAGAATGGAACAAAGAGAAAATCAACTATTTAGATCTGGTCTTAATAGCAGATCTAAAGAATAAAAAGGTTATAACAGACCTCTATAGAAAACCCATAGCAGGTAATGCGCTATTACACGCAAAGAGCAATCACCCCAAACATGTGATAAAGGGTATAATCAAGGGACAAATGATTCGTGCTAAAAGAAATTGTACGCGTACAGATAGCTATGACAAAGCTAAAACTGAGCTACAGGAGAGGATGGTTTATAGGGGATATAATCCTAATCAAGTTGCCAGTATCAGTAAAAAAGTAGATAGGATGGAAAGAAAAGATCTACTAATAGATAAGTGCAAGCCAATCAAAGATGATGACAAACTGATTTTATAACTCAGTATTCAAACCAATATACCAAGATTTGTGATATCAATAAAAAATATTTACCTATTGTATATGGAGACGATGTACTTAAACCTTTAATTGAGAGAGGATGTAAATTTGTATATTGAAAAAGCAAATCCATTGCCAATATTTTGTCACCAAGTGAATTAAAGAAAAAAGATAAAAGCAAGGGAAGTGCCTGGTTACAGACAAATGGCACTTTCAAATGTGGAAACAAGAGGTGTAGAGCTTGTGGCTCCATCAAAGTAACTAAAAAATGTCAATCCTATGTAACAGAAAAAAAATATGATGTAAAGGGGTGCATTAAATGTTCTACTGATCATGTTATATACTTAATAGAATGTAAGGAGCACAGGAAGCAATACATTGGTATGACTACCAGAGAAGTAAGAACTCGGATACGAGAACATATCTCATACATTGTTCTGCCCTGGCCACTCATTTTATTGAGGAACATGATCAGGATTTAAGTTCTTTCAGCTGGTCCGCTATTGAGCATATTTATAAGCCACATAGAGGAGGTAATAGACTAAGTCTTTTAAAGAAGCAAGAGGCATATTGGATCTTCATGTTTAAAACATTGTTACCCTTAGGTTTTAATTCAGAACAACAATTTTTGGCTGTAAATTTCCTTTATATATTTATATTGCCCATTTATTATTTATATTTTTGTGTGGCTAGATTTAGAGTTTTGTCGGTAACGACCCGCATAGCTAACGCTGGCTTTTTTCCCCCCGCACCTTTTAAATACCGCTGGTATTTAGAGTTCACAGAAGGGCTGCGTTAGGCTCCAAAAAGGGAGCGTATAGCATATTTACCGCCACTGCAACTCTCAATACCAGCGGTGCTTATGGACGCGGCCAGTTTGAAAAACGTGCTCGTGCACGATTCCCCCATAGGAAATAATGGGGCAGTTTGAGCTGAAAAAAAATCTAACACCTGCAAAAAAGCAGCGTTCAGCTCCTAACGCAGCCCCATTGTTTTCTATGGGGAAACACTTCCTAAGTCTGCACCTAACACCCTAACATGTACCCCGAGTCTAAACACCCCTAACCTTACACTTATTAACCCCTAATCTGCCGCCCCCGCTATCGCTGACCCCTGCATATATTTTTTAACCCCTAATCTGCCGCTCTGTACACCGCCGCCACTTACGTTATCCCTATGTACCCCTAATCTGCTGCCCCTAACACCGCCGACCCCTATATTATATTTATTAACCCCTAATCTGCCGCCCCCAACGTCGCCGCTACCTACTTACACTTATTAACCCCTAATCTGCCGACCGGACCTCACCGCTACTATAATAAAGTTATTAACCCCTAATCCGCCTCACTCCCGCCTCAATAACCCTATAATAAATAGTATTAACCCCTAATCTGCCCTCCCTAACATCGCCGACACCTAACTTCAAGTATTAACCCCTAATCTGCCGACCGGACCTCACCGCTACTCTAATAAATTTATTAACCCCTAAAGCTAAGTGTAACCTTAACACTAACACCCCCCTAAGTTAAATATAATTTTTATCTAACGAAATAAATTAACTCTTATTAAATAAATTATTCCTATTTAAAGCTAAATACTTACCTGTAAAATAAACCCTAATATAGCTACAATATAAATAATAATTATATTGTAGCTATTTTAGGATTAATATTTATTTTACAGGTAACTTTGTATTTATTTTAACCAGGTACAATAGCTATTAAATAGTTAATAACTATTTAATAGCTACCTAGTTAAAATAATTACAAAATTACATGTAAAATAAATCCTAACCTAAGTTACAATTAAACCTAAGACTACACTATCAATAAATTAATTAAATAAAATACCTACAATTATCTACAATTAAACCTAACACTACACTATCAATAAATTAATTAAATACAATACCTACAAATAAATACAATTAAAGGGACATTATACACTCATATTTTCTTTGCATAAATGTTTTGTATTTGATCTATTTATAAAGCCCATAAAGTTTTTTTTTTTAAATAAATGTATAGCTTTGCTTATTTTTAAATAACATTGCTCTGATTTTCAGACTCCTAACCAAGCCCCAAAGTTTTATGTGAATACGGTCAGCTACCTTCTCCAGCTTGCTGCTGTTTGTATAAAGGGTCTTTTCATATGCAAAAGAAGGGGGAGGGGGGAGTGTCTTATTTGCCACTTGCAGTGGGCTTTCCAGCTACCTTTTCAACAGAGCCAAACTGACAGCTTCTAAGTAAGTTTTTAAATAGTTTTATACTGGATTTTTATATCAGAATCTGTGCATCTTATTCTTTATAGTAGTGTCATATGAAAATGAGTGTATACTGTCCCTTTAAATAAACTAACTAAAGTACAAAAAATAAAAAGGAACTAAGTTACAAAAAATAAAAAAATATTTACAAACATTTGAAAAATATTACAACAATTTTAAACTAATTACACCTACTCTAAGCCCCCTAATAAAATAACAAAGCCCCCCAAAATAAAAAAAAGGGCTTCCCTATTCTAAAATTAAAATAGAAAAGCTCTTTTACCTTACCAGCCCTTAAAAGGGCCCTTTGCGGGGCATGCCCCAAAGAATTCAGCTCTTTTGCCTGTAAAAAAAAACATACAATACCCCCCCCCAACATTACAACCCACCACCCAAATACCCCTAATCTAACCCAAACCCCCCCTTTAAATAAACCTAACACTAAGCCCCTGAAGATCTCCCTACCTTGTCTTCACCATACCGGGCTCACCGATCGGTCCAGAAGAGCCTCCGAAGTCTTCATCCAAGCCCAAGCGGGGGCTGAAGAGTGACGTCCATCCTCCGGCTGAAGTCTTGATCCAAGCGGCGGCTAAAGAATTCCATCTTTGGGCAGAAGTCTTCATCCTATCCGGGCAGAAGAGTAGATCCGGACCGGCAAACATCTTCATCCAAGCCGCATCTTCTATGTTCTTCCATCCGATGACGAGCGGCTCCATCTTCAAGACCTCCAGCACGGATCCATCCTCTTCTTCCGACGTCCTAAAACAGAATCAAGGTTCCTTTAAGGGACGTCATCCAAGATGGCGTCCCTCGAATTCCGATTGGCTGATAGGATTCTATCAGCCAATCGGAATTAAGGTAGGAAAATTCTGATTGGCTGATGGAATCAGCCAATCAGATTCAAGTTCATTCCGATTGGCTGATCCAATCTTGTAGTTATAAGTCACAGGTGTAAGAGGCACAGGTATGGTCTATGATTAAGGCGTATCCATACTGCCGAAACACGTAAGACCGACCCTGCTTACACCTATTTGAACCACTAAACTGTGTGTATTCTATTTCCATATTCCATGGAATTGTTATTTGAAGAATTGAGTATCTGACAATAAAGAAATTGCTGTTTTCACAATCTGGACCCAGCTTCCTTTTTCTGGCCATTATCGTTTTTTGCAAGCCTGGAGGATTTTGCTTTTTGGGTCTCAGATTACTGAGCGGTGAATCCTGGAAGTATCGGCAACGGATACAGGAAGTGCCTGTTTACACTACTTGCCCATTGCAGCGTCTGCGAGTGTAGAGGTGGATGGGAGCAGAGGAGAGGACTGGTTCACAAGAGGTAAGACCTCCGGTTTGAATGACTGAAGTTCGGTTATAGAGAGAAGGCGACAAGAGAGGCAGCTGCTCGAAGGAGCGGGTGAGTGAACCGCATGTATTTCCTATCAGCTCGCTGACTATACCACTGAAGCTGTTGCATCACTTAGCCTGTTGCCGAATGTTTTACTGTTTACTGTTTATTGTAAAGGGCTTTAATCTGTATAAACAGACTCCTAATCTGGCTCCACACCTGTATGTTTTGGTTTGTTAGCTATTGGATATAACGGAGTTCTACGCTTTATTTTTGTATATGATATGTAGTGTGTGTGTGTGTGCATCTGTATGTATAAGTGAATGCTATGTAGTGTGTGTGTATCTGTCTGTATAAGTGTATGATATGTAGTGTGTGTCTGCATGTGTAAGTGTATGAAATGTAGTGTGTGTGTATCTGCATGTGTAAATGTATGCTATGTAGTGTGTGTGTATCTGCATGTATAAGTGTATGCTATGTAGTGTGTGTGTATCTGCATGTATAAGTGTATGCTATGTAGTGTGTGTGTATCTGCATGTATAAGTGTATGCTATGTAGTGTGTGTGTATCTGCATGTATAAGTGTATGCTATGTAGTGTGTATGTATCTGCATGTGTAAGTGTATGCTATGTAGTGTGTGTGTATCTGCATGTGTAAGTGTATGGTATGTAGTGTGTGTGTATGTGCATGTGTAAGTGTATGCTTTGTAGTGTGTTATTGTGCATTTTTGCTAAATTTAAAGGCCATAATCTAGAATATTAATGAGGAAAGCAGAGAGCAGTTTTAAATAATCTATTATTAAATGTCCAATTAAGATAAAAATATTTAGCACTGTCTCTGCAAAGGCTAATTAAGTACAGAGCTCATATGACTATACCAGTGGCTTGAGCTTGTGTTTGTTTTGCTGCCTAAGAGTATTAAAATATATGACTTTATTTAGAATTTTATTTATATTACTTTGGTCTTATGATTTTTGTTAAGCCCCGCCCCGCTCCTGCCTACCACATTTCACATTTTTGCCGCGGGGGTGGGGGTGTCCCTCTTTTGAATTTTGAAATGTTGGGAGGTATGAGGGTGTCTGATTTTAGCTGCTAACTTTTATCCTGTGCTGTTATAAATTTAGCAAATATAACGTCAATATATCAGCTCACTTGTTTCCATTACATAGTTAAGAGGAAACATCAGACAGTCATGTAGGCCAGTGACTCCCTGGCTGTATTCAGCTAGTTAGGGAGTATGGGAAAACCCCTGTCTCTGCTCTTAGTATTATGTATGTATATAAGCACCGAAAGCACACTAAGGTCTTTCTCAGTTTTAGGAGCTCTAGCTGCAAAATATGTAATTAAAGTTGCAAAGTTTACTAACATGTAGTGTTTAATTTAACCAGTACTACGGGATCAAGCTAGCAGCAGTTTAAAAGTCATAGCAATGGCTGTATTGTTTCAATACATAATTTCTGAAATAAAGAGAAACAACACAAATTCTGCAAACTTACGGCTAGATTTAGAGTTTGGCGGTAGCCGTGAAAACCAGCGTTAGAGGCTCCTAACGCTGGTTTTAGGCTACCGCCGGTATTTGGAGTCAGTGATTAAAGGGTCTAACGCTCACTTTTCAGCCACGACTTTTCCATACCGCAGATCCCCTTACGTCAATTGCGTATCCTATCTTTTCAATGGGATCTTTCTAACGCCGGTATTTAGAGTCGTTTCTGAAGTGAGCGTTAGAGCTCTAACGACAAAACTCCAGCCGCCGTAAAAAAGCAGGAGTTAAGAGCTTTCTGGGCTAACGCCGGTTCATAAAGCTCTTAACTACTGTACCCTAAAGTACACTAACACCCATAACCTACCTATGTACCCCTAAACCGAGGTCCCCCCACATCGCCGCCACTCGATTAAAATTTTTTAACCCCTAATCTGCCGACCGCCACCTACGTTATACTTATGTACCCCTAATCTGCTGCCCCTAACCCCGCCGACCCCTGTATTACATTTATTAACCCCTAACCTGCCCCCCACAACGTCGCCGCCAGCTACTTACAATAATTAACCCCTAATCTGCCGACCGCAAAGCGCCACCACCTACGTTATCCTTATGTACCCCTAATCTGCTGCCCCTAACACCGCCGACCCCTATATTATATTTATTAACCCCTAATCTGCCCCCTTCAATGTCGCCGACACCTGCCTACACTTATTAACCCTTAATCTGCTGAGCGGACCTGAGCCCTACTATAATAAAGTTATTAACCCCTAATCCGCCTCACTAACCCTATCATAAATAGTATTAACCCCTAATCTGCCCTCCCTAACATCGCCGACACCTAACTTCAATTATTAACCCCTAATCTGACGACCGGAGCTCACCGCTACTATAATAAATGGATTAACCCCTAAAGCTAAGTCTAACCCTAACACTAACACCCCCCTAAGTTAAATATAATTTAAATCTAACGAAATTAATTAACTCTTATTAAATAAATTATTCCTATTTAAAGCTAAATACTTACCTGTAAAATACATCCTAATATAGCTACAATATAAATTATAATTACATTGTAGCTATATTAGGATTAATATTTATTTTACAGGCAACTTGGTAATTATTTTAAACAGGTACAATAGCTATTAAATAGTTAAGAACTATTTAATAGTTACCTAGTTAAAATAATAACAAAATTACCTGTAAAATAAGTCCTAACCTAAGTTATAATTAAACCTAACACTACCCTATCAATAAATTAATTAAATAAAATACCTACAATTACCTACAATTAACCTAACACTACACTATCAATAAATAAATTAAATACAATTGCTACAAATAACTACAATTACATAAACTAACTAAAGTACAAAAAATAAAAAAGAACTAAGTTACAAAAAATAAAAAAATATTTACAAACATAAGAAAAATATTACAACAATTTTAAACTAATTACACCTACTCTAAGCCCCCTAATAAAATAACAAAGACCCCCAAAATAAAAAATTCCCTACCCTATTCTAAATTAATAAATGTAAAAGCTCTTTTACCTTACCAGCCCTGAACAGGGCCCTTTGCGGGGCATGCCCCAAGAAAATCAGCTCTTTTGCCTGTAAAAAAAAACATACAATACCCCCCCCAACATTACAACCCACCACCCACATACCCCTAATCTAACCCAAACCCCCCTTAAATAAACCTAACACTAAGCCCCTGAAGATCTTCCTACCTTGTCTTCACCATCCAGGTATCACCGATCCGTCCTGGCATCCGGTGCTGAAGAGGTCCAGAAGAGGGTCCAAAGTCTTCCTCCTATCCGGCAAGAAGAGGACATCCGGACTGGCAACCATCTTCTCCAAGCGGCATCTTCGATCTTCTTCCATCCGGTGCGGAGCGGGTCCATCTTGAATCAGCCGACGCGGATCCATCCTCTTCTTCCGGCGTCTCCCGACGAATGACGGTTCCTTTAAGGGACGTCATCCAAGATGGCGTCCCTCGAATTCCGATTGGCTGATAGGATTCTATCAGCCAATCGGAATTAAGGTAGGAATATTCTGATTGGCTGATGGAATCAGCCAATCAGAATCAAGTTCAATCCGATTGGCTGATCCAATCAGCCAATCAGATTGAGCTCGCATTCTATTGGCTGATCGGAACAGCCAATAGAATGCGAGCTCAATCTGATTGGCTGATTGGATCAGCCAATAGGATTGAACTTGATTCTGATTGGCTGATTCCATCAGCCAATCAGAATATTCCTACCTTAATTCCGATTGGCTGATAGAATCCTATCAGCCAATCGGAATTCGAGGGATGCCATCTTGGATGACGTCCCTTAAAGGAACCGTCATTCGTCGGGAGACGCCGGAAGAAGAGGATGGATCCGCTTCGGCTGCTTCAAGATGGACCCGCTCCGCACCGGATGGAAGAAGATCGAAGATGCCGCTTGGAGAAGATGTTTGCCGGTCCGGATGTCCTCTTTTTGCCGGATAGGAGGAAGACTTTGGACCCTCTTCTGGACCTCTTCAGCACCGGATGCCAGGACGGATCGGTTATACCTGGATGGTGAAGACAAGGTAGGAAGATCTTCAGGGGCTTAGTGTTAGGTTTATTTAAGGGGGGTTTGGGTTAGATTAGGGGTATGTGGGTGGTGGGTTGTAATGTTGGGGGGGGGTATTGTATGTTTTTTTTTTACAGGCAAAAGAGCTGATTTTCTTGGGGCATGCCCCGCAAAGGGCCCTGTTCAGGGCTGGTAAGGTAAAAGAGCTTTTAACTCTATTAATTTAGAATAGGGTAGGGCTTTTTTTTATTTTGGGGGTCTTTGTTATTTTATTAGGGGGCTTAGAGTAGGTGTAATTAGTTTAAAATTGTTGTAATATTTTTCTTATGTTTGTAAATATTTTTTTATTTTTTGTAACTTAGTTCTTTTTTATTTTTTGTACTTTAGTTAGTTTATGTAATTGTAGTTATTTGTAGCAATTGTATTTAATTTATTTATTGATATTGTAGTGTTAGGTTAATTGTAGGTAATTGTAGGTATTTTATTTAATTAATTTATTGATAGGGTAGTGTTAGGTTTAATTATAACTTAGGTTAGGATTTATTTTACAGGTAATTTTGTTATTATTTTAACTAGGTAACTATTAAATAGTTCTTAACTATTTAATAGCTATTGTACCTGGTTAAAATAATTACCAAGTTGCCTGTAAAATAAATATTAATCCTAAAATAGCTACAATGTAATTATAATTTATATTGTAGCTATATTAGGGTTTATTTTACAGGTAAGTATTTAGCTTTAAATAGGAATAATTTATTTAATAAGAGTTAATTAATTTCGTTAGATGTAAATTATATTTAACTTAGGGGGGTGTTAGTGTTAGGGTTAGACTTAGCTTTAGGGGTTAATACATTTATTAGAATAGCGATGAGCTCCGGTCGTCAGATTAGGGGTTAATAATTGAAGTTAGGTGTCGGCGATGTTAGGGAGGGCAGATTAGGGGTTAATACTATTTATGATAGGGTTAGTGAGGCGGATTAGGGGTTAATAAATTTATTATAGTAGCGCTCAGGTCCGCTCGGCAGATTAGGGGTTAATTATTGTAAGTAGCTGGCGGCGACGTTGTGGGGGGCAGGTTAGGGGTTAATAAATATAATATAGGGGTCGGCGGTGTTAGGGGCAGCAGATTAGGTGTACATAGGGATAATGTAAGTTGCGGCGGTTTATGGAGCGGCAGATTAGGGGTTAATAATAATATGCAGGGGTCAGCGATAGTGGGGGCGGCAGATTAGGGGTTAATAAGTGTAAGGGTAGGGGTGTTTAGACTCGGGGTACATGTTAGGGTGTTAGGTGCAGACGTAGGAAGTGTTTCCCCATAGGAAACAATGGGGCTGCGTTAGGAGCTGAACGCTGCTTTTTTGCAGGTGTTAGGTTTTTTTTCAGCTCAAACAGCCCCATTGTTTACTATGGGAGAATCGTGCACGAGCACGTTTTTGATGCTGGCCGCGTCCGTAAGCAACTCTGGTATCGAGAGTTGCATTTGCGGTAAAAATGCTCTACGCTCCTTTTTTGGAGCCTAACGCAGCATTTTTTTGAACTCTCGATACCAGGGTTAATTTTATGGTGCGGCCAGAAAAAAGCCCGCGGAGCGTTAACAGCCCATCTACCGCCAAACTCCAAATCTAGGCCTTAAATTCAAGACTTCACATTTACAAATTTACCCAAGGGCGAATTTGTAATTGTTTAAAATGTTTTCTTCATGGAAGCTTTTAATTGAGCGTCAAATATGATGAGGATTTTTAAATGAAACTATCCAAGTACTCTTTTCTATTGTCAGAAAATGAACAATTCTTTTTAGGGTCAAATAATGCTCTCAAAGCAGTGAAAGGCACACTGGTCAAATGTACTTAGTAAGCTGACATTTATATGCAGGTGTCTTTATAGAATAAAAGGCCTGAATTTCAGTTTTACCATAAATGCAGTCTGTTACTCATTTTCCTATTTTTCTTCAATTATTCATTATACAGAAGCAATGAAAATAATTAAAACATTTGATGAGTTTCATTGATACATATAGTGACCCTTACACTAGGTATTTATCCATAATAAAAACACAACACCAAAAATGGAATACAAAGGCTGCAGCTTTTATTTACAAACACATATAACAAGTGATAAATAACCAAACACTTAAACCCAAAACAGAGCTTGCCCATAGCAGTCACAGATTCTCCATTATCCAGATCATTATCCACCAACTTCTCTCCTGCCAATCCAGGAGGTACCTATAACTGCTATTCCACCAGGTGAGCACACCCCATACCCGCTACAATGTTTCCTTCAGCCTAAATAAAGGGATGGAGCTTCTTCCCCCACAGACCTTGCAGAACTACTTTTGGCACTCTTTTCATGCCACCCCCCTATAAAATATAACATTCCCCCAGGCCCCTCCTGACTCCACCCCTTTCAAACTGCCTACCTATCCTTTGAACCTAGGCAGGGGTCCCCTGTATTCACATTTCCAGGGCTTCCTTGACCCTTCCACTAGGTATTTATCCATAATAAAAACACAACACCAAAAATGGGGTACAAAGGCTGCAGCCTTTATTTATAAACACATATAACAAGTGATAAATAACTTAAACCCAAAACAGAGCTTGCCCATAGCAGTCACAGATTCTCCATTATCCAAATCATTACCCACCATCTTCTCTCCAGGAGGTACCCATAAATTCTATTCCACCAGGCAAGCACGCCACCACAGGCAAAGGCCTACCGCTGTGCCCCGTCAACCAATTCCAAGGCCATTGTAACCCCCTCCTTTATGTTAAAATTGAATAGATGCAGTCCAACCTCATTTAAATGAACCCCATCATTTCCCAGAATCCCCTTCAAATTCTACATTCCATAAAGACAGCCCACCATATTTCTTAACAAAACCACTCATCATCCTGTTAACTTTCCTTTGAGATGTATCCAGCTTTTTAAAATCCCACCCCACGCTCCAAGCCAAACGCGGCTCAATTTCTGACCACAATATCACCAACCTCGGGAAAAGCTCCACCAACCTCCTAACATCCCTCTTCATCCCATCCACCAACTCCTTCTGCGAGATAAACCCCAAATCATTTCCCCCAACATGAATTAACAGTATGAAAGGTGGGCGGAACAGCCTCGCATATTCTATTACTTTTACCAGCAACTGATCCCACCTCATGCCTCTGACTCCAAACCATCGAATGCTGACCTCTTCGGGCAACAACCCCAGCTGCACCCCCAACTCCTTAACAGCCGCCGCCTTCCTAGCCCAGTATATGTATGAATGACCCATCAGTCAACACTGAACCGGACCTGCGTAAACAAAACAACAACATCAAACAAAACTAAACCAACGTTGGCCTTATATATGACACACAATGGTTAGAAACCCACCTCCCAATTCTTTTGATCCCGCAACCTCCATCCCCAAGGCGTGAGCCTCCGTAGCCGCTCCTATCCTAAATGAGTGTGTCCTAAAGTCCCCAGACTCCAATCCGACCAAACCCACACACCTCTTAAAACAGCCTGAAATTGAAATTGGGACAGGGATGTCCCATCTATGTGGAGGAAAAGAGGGGCCATGATTTGAGGCCTAACTCTCACATATTCTGTAAACCCCTGCCCTGGACAACACCCCCCCATGGCCCTCAGCATTATCTGACAACCTCTCCCCGTCTGATCCGTTTTCTACCTCCTAAACCATATAGCTAATGAACCCTTGCATACCGACACATCAGCCATCTGGAGCCCTCCTTTGTCCCTTTTATACTTTCCTACCAGCTCTGACACTCTAAAGGCCCCAAAAAAGGCCATCACAAAAGCCAACCGAAACAGCTTGTTTTCATAATCCGATGAACAAATCTCCAGCAATTTATCCACCATTCTCTATAAAACAGAAAAAAACACAGGCCTTCTGCCATCCGCCACAATTTTCTCCTTACACAAACTCCTAGCCACCAATCTAACCATAAATCTTTTGGACACGTCCTCCC
The DNA here is from genome assembly GCF_027579735.1 of Bombina bombina. Taxonomy (NCBI): domain Eukaryota; kingdom Metazoa; phylum Chordata; class Amphibia; order Anura; family Bombinatoridae; genus Bombina; species Bombina bombina. The sequence continues at coordinate 760,598,001 of NC_069503.1, forward strand.
ACCCCATCAGTTGAAAAAGAAATGCCAACGCCGCTAACCTTCTCTTGACCATGGATCTCGAAACCCCAACTCGCTGCCATTCCAACATCAAATACAGCATCGCCCTAGCTCTGTCCTCAGATGACTTAAAGGGACATTACACACTCATTTTTTCTTTGCATAAATGTTTTGTAGGTGATCTATTTATATAGCCCATAAAGTTTTTTTGTTTTTTTTTAAATGTATAGTTTTGCTTATTTTTAAATAACATTGCTCTGATTTTCAGACTCCTAACCAAGCCCCAAAGTTTTATCAGAATATCGTCAGCTACCTTCTCCAGCTTGCTCCTGTTTGTGTAAAGGGTCTTTTCATATGCAAAATAAGGGGGAGGGAGTGTCTTATTTCCCACTTGCAGTGGGCTTTCCAGCTGCATTTTCAACAGAGCTAAACTGAGGGCTTCTAAGTAAGTTTTTAAACAGTTTTATACTGGATTTTTATATCAGTATCCATGCATCTTATTCTTTACAGTAGTGTCTGTTACATGCAGTTATATGAAAATGAGTGTATACTGTCCCTTTAACCACACACCGCCCCTGCAAGAACTGCAACCACAAAACCCATACCTGCATGTAAGATTTCCATGTCCCCAGAGCTACCGCTCCCCTCACCATGCTCAACCTGTCGCGAATACCCTCTTCCACAGCGCCTCCGGACACTGCTCCCCATACTCCTCCGGAGCCAACCAATGAAAACGATCCCACTGTAAACGGGAAAGAGCATCAGCCACATTGTTCTCTTTACCTGCTACATGCACTGCCTGAAACAACACATTGCATTGTAGATATTTCAAAACAAATAAATGCAACAAATGAACCACAGACAAAGATGAAGCAGACAAACGGTTAAGAGCCAAAACCACACCCATATTATCTGAATGAAAGGTAACCTTCTTATCCAACAAAAGGTGCATCCAGACCTCCAATGCTACCTTTAATGGGAATGACTCCAGATATACTAAATTCGTTGTCAACCCTTCCCTTATCCACAGCTCTGGCCATTGCCCCACACACTACTTGCCCTGAAGATAGGCCCCAAAGCTAATGACTCCTGCCGCGTTCATATACAAATGAAGATCAGAATCTGCTACTGCCACCTCTTGCACCAAAGCCTTGCCATTAAATTAACATTAAACTTAAAAAGAGAAGTCATAACTAATTAAAAAGTTATGAAAAAGAATGACAAGGCAGCACTCAGATATCTTTATAACAAGTGGTTTATTATTGCTTTTCCCAACATGTCAAAAGACATGAAAAAAAAACCTAAACAATTGTGTGATTAAGAAGGAGATACATGTATAACCAGGCCTGGTAAACAGAACAATTCCTTACATCAAAAAGTTATAAAAACCATTTGCAGTGAAGCGCAATTAATATAGCAACACCGCTTCCATTTATAAAATTTTTAAGGATATAAAGGCAACAAACCAACATTAGACACAAAGTTGCAAATGTCCAGAACCAACAGAGCACTTAGTGTGAATCACACGCTCTTTATAGCAAAGGGAATGATGCCAAAATAAAGTTCCAGCGTTACTGAATTTGAGCCGAACAGCATAACAAGAAAAGAGCAGCCTCACCACCATACGCGGTAGAAGTTCCTAATATACCTGTGTCGTTTCCTCTGTCTGCAAGCTTCACAGAAAGCGTGACATTTTTCCAGAAAAGCAACTGTGTATGATCCTCTTTTCCATTCAGAGATAGTCGCTTCCTTGTAGATTAAGACACGGAACTCCCCAAACAAGGCTGCTGGCTTCAATGCTGATAACTGCAAATGCTCCTCAGTAATGCGGTAGTTCAAAACCGCTGCCAGGTAAGTATACTCCAATTCGAAAGTTGCCGCTTCTCAGACGTCAGTCATGATGCGTTTCGCCCCTCCCCTTAGTGGGCTGACTTCAGGGCTTTGTCAGATGATTACGTACGGCACTTGTACTCCATTTATAGCATGGATGCTCATTTGAATATTTAATTTGTGACAATGTAAAATATAACACAGCAAACTTATGTACAGAATAAAAAACACACAAATTGATTGCGCATGCAGTATAACACTGCTTCACTTTTTGCAAAGATAATCATGGGGCAGTTTCAAACTGGCAATGGCAAATGGCATGTATCAAACATAAACTAGCGAAAAACATTATGACACATTGTTATTTTAGGTCAGAAACACTATATCTCTTATGTTAACTAGATAGATATCATTATTTTACAGAACATAGTGAACCATTCAACATCCCTAAATAAAGGGATCTTAAAGAAAGCATGAGAAATCTATTTTTTCATTAAGGCCATTAGGTGCCAGTGTGTCTAGACAATAAATCCGGCGGGATTCACTCCTTAATAACATATTGTCCACATCTCCTCCACGGCGATGTTGTTTTATATGTTGTATGCCTGTCACTTTCATAATGGTGAAATCTGAATTATGGTATTGCTCAAAGTGTCTGGCTACCGGACTATCCTGTTCCTTATTTTTAATGTCATCCCTATGCTCCCTCACTCTATCTTTCAAGTCACTCTTAGTTTTTCCAATGTAATATAGGGGACATGAGCAGTGCAAGAGATAGATCACTCCTGTTGTGTTGCAGGTAATCCATTGTCTAATGTTGTATTGTTTACCTGTTGAGGTTTCAAATTTGCTGTTTTTTTGTATAAACCTGCAATACACACAATGCCCACATGGGCTGCAACCCTGCCATCTGCCTCTTGCACTAAGCCATGTGGTTGTAGGTTGCTTCATGTATTCACTTCTAACTAGCTTGTCTTTAAGACTGCTAGCTCTACGTGCTGTAAGGAGAGGGTAATCTCCTACATATTCTCTTAGTTCATCATCAATAGTTAACATATGCCAATATTTTTTCATTATGTGTCTCAATTTGCCCCAATGTGAGTTGAACTTTGTTATTAGACGTACCTTATCTGTATTCACTTTTGATACATGTTGTTTATATAATAGATCCGTCCTGGTGCTATTTCTAGCTCGTGTCCATGCCCTTTTGATCTGTCTTTTTGAGTAACCTCTCTCAAGGAACCTATATGACATTTCTTTTGCTTGTTCCTCAAAATCCTCAGAGTTAGAACAGTTTCTTCTTAAACGAAGAAACTGACCTATTGGTATCCCAGTTTTTAGACTTTCTGGGTGATGACTACTGGCTAGTAGAAGACTATTGGTGGCTGTTGATTTGCGATGTACCTTAGTAGTTAGACGTCTACCTTCCTTTTTAATAGATAAATCTAAGAATGTAGCTTCTTCTTTACTCATTTCATGTGTAAGGAAGATGTTATACCCATTATCAGTGTTCAATATACCAAGAAAATTTTCGAACAATTCGTTGCTTCCACTCCAGAGAAGAAGGATATCATCCACATAATGAAGCCAGAGTACCACATGTGCCTCCACCAGGGATTCAAAGCAAGAGAAAATTTCTTGTGCCTCCCATAGGCCTAGATGTAAACAGGCATAGGTGGGGGCACATGTGGCACCCATGGCTGTCCCCTGAAGCTGTCTTGCCATTAAATTCCTTTAAAAAAACACCTCCACACCATCAGATCCTCCTTTAGTTCCTTCTTCAAATGAATTCTATGGGAAGGCTCCTTCAACCCCGCCATTGCCAAAGACAATTTTCTCATGAAAATTCTCCCCACTGGTATAATCTTACACGCAAAGTTAAACTTGCCGATCAATGACTACAACTCCCTCAATTTTAGCTTCTGCTTCCCCAATGGACCCTCAACTGTGGCCAATAAGTCCACCACTTTATCTTCCGTCAAACTACACTCCATCCGGATTGTATCAATCTGAATGCCCAAAAAACTCAAGCACGTGGAGGGACCCTCCGTCTTCTCTGCCACCACAGGGATCCCAAACTGCTTTGCCACCTGCATGAACATCATCATAAGCTGACAATCTGTCGACTCCTCCGGGCCCACAAACAGGAAATCATCTAAATAGTGTACCAGTGAGTTTGCCCCAACTCCTGCCTTACCACCCACCCACTTAACGAAACAAATAAATTTTTCAAAATATAAGCAGGAAATAGAACAACCCATCGGTAAACACAGGTCCACAAAATAAGACTCATCAAAAAAGCAAACTAGCATGTGATGGCATCTCGGGTGCACCAGCAGCAACCTAAAGGCCGCCTCCACATCTACCTAAGCCATTTGGGCACCCACCCCTGTTGCCCTCACTAAATCAAGTGCCCTATTGAATGATGCATATCGCACCGGAGCTACCTCCGGGTCAATCCCATCATTGACAGAAGCCCCTTTTGGATAGGATAGATGATGGATCATCCTAAACTGCCCTGGTACCTTCTTAGGTACCACCCTCCAATTATCCAACAGGATGTCCTTGAATGGGCCCGCCAACCATCCTACCCAATGCAACTTACTTACCCAATTTACTTCTCACCACCTCCAGGAATACCCTAGCTAATTTCAGGTTTCCCTGTGCCCTATATCCCCCTTTTTCCTCAAACAGAATCCAGAAACCCGAACTAAAACCTGTTAGCAACAACTCTGCATCCAGTCTTCCCCTTTTCCCCTAGTGTACCGTTTTAACCACGGCACCATCTTTTCGACCCTCACCAGAGTCTGCGCCCTGCATACCCACGTCCCCCGGCTTAGCCGACAATCTCCCTCTCTTAAAGTATTTTGAGAAAGCGTGAGCTCCCCTGCAACCAAAGCATTCAGGTTTATACTTACATAACCCCCCGAATCTGGGCTGCCCATCATTGAACTGGAAGCACAATCCTTTTCTGAGCGCCACTGCTGTGGTCAATGCAGCTCTCCCTGTACTTTTGGCACTCTTTTCAGGCCACCCCCCTTCTAATATATAACATTCCCCCAGGCCCCTCCTGATACCACCCCTTTCAAACTGCCTACCTATCCTCTGAACCTAGGCAGGGGTTCCTTATTATTTGTATTTGTTTTATTTCTGTCCTGGAAATTTGGGAACAGTGATGTAATTTCAAGTTGTTGCTCATCAAGCTAAAGTGACAGATCTAAAATATACACATTTGTCATGCTATATAAGACCAGTTTCACCTCCTCATTTTAGGTTCTTGTGATGTATTTATACATTGATGTATAAATCATGTGCCTATCAAGCTATATTGCTGTATACAACGTGCATATGAACATATGATTTTTAACATGTTCATTTTTAATACATTAAAAACACAAAGCACTTGAAGAGTTTAAAGTGTGATATTTGCAGTAAAAAATACAAACGTTATACATTATCTTTTTTATAGAAACCAGATTCTGAATTGGTTCAACTATAAACATTTCATATAAGGTAGAAACAAGATTTTCAGGAGTATGGATGTTTTGAAGGTTAAATTAACCAAAATAAAGGTTGCATTATTATTATTATTATTATTTTTGGATTTATTAAAATAAGAGTTAAAAACAGATGTGTTTGTATTATATGATTTTAATAGGGGTCTATTAGTTTTAAACTTTACATAGCATGTTGAACCATGCAAACCTCTGCTATTTAAAATTTGCATAATGATTAAGGATAAGGAACTTTAATCTAGCATGAATGTTACATTTACCACATCACTCTGAAAATCATCAGTATGTAATATTTTACTTGTAGGTTTTTCATGTTTGTTTTGAGATATAATTGCAAAATCATAAAGATTCACTTTCCATTAACAGTTTTTTTTTTTTTTCTACTATATGAAGCTTTATATATGTGCAGCGGTCTGTTAAGTACTGGTGAGCACCCAGAGCTGTAGGTTTTGAAGGGTCACTGGATATGTACCCAGTCCAGTTTGAGCGTTCAGTCTATTTCTGTGTTTTGTATGTGTCTAGGGAAATAACAAAAGGCCTGTGTCACCCTTGTTTCTATATCAGTGTGTTTGGTTGAAGACATGCATTGTGTGACTGTAGGTTTGGGACCCAGGGAGACCTTGACGTGGTCTTGACCCTATTGCCATTTGGCCAAATGCTGTAACTATATACTGTATGTATATATATATATATATATATATCCTACCTTTATATTTCTGTAGTTAAAAAAGGAGAGCGCCACACACTGAGAAATTTATATTTTAGTTACTTAGTTGCAATCAACTAAAAATGTTATGCCACTAGTATATACTAGGTATCTAATCACTTGATTAAGGGCTGAACTGCAGCTGTTTTTAGAAACAAGAAAGGTTGTATGAGAGTATATAAACAGCGCTGTATACAGCAAATATAAACTAGAAATACAAAATGTGTAGAAAAAAAAAACACTTTATATTACTGACAGACCATGTCTTAGAACATTTAAAAAGATATTACATATACCTATTCACAAAGTAATAGTATTAAATGTTGCTATTGTATATAGTCCTAACACATAGGTTAAACAACTATTTGCACAATGGAGGACAAATTAAAGTTTTTTGAGATAAAATGGAGCACTATTGTCCCCACTTTCATACAATATAGAAACTTACAACATACAAATATGCAGTATTAAATCACAAGTATAAAAACCTTTGAAAAACTAAAAATCATATAGTACTCTGATAAATGAAGAGAGAGAGAAACTGCAAACACTTGGCTGGCCAGACTCTGTGTATACGTTACCACTACTAGTTTCAGGGACACGCCCCTTCCTCAGGTGTTTATATTTCCGTGCTTTTAGCATTAACACATTTTGTTTGTGTAGTTATATCTTGCTTTATCTTGACAATTGCTTTTAAATGACATTGAATTTAGCACGTTAATATTTTTTATTCATGACCGATATTACATGTTTTGCTTTACTTGAGTATGAAAGCATTGAATGTGATTCATTTGTGTGCTTTTTATTTCTTGATATTTTTGAAAATAACCTAACAGTCCTAGAGCTAGTGTGCATACGTTTGTCATCTTTTCTAATATTCAAGTAACCTGAATTGCGGAAAGATTACTGTCAAGCATCAAGTTTATAAATTCATTGGTTCATTAATCTTAAAGTGCTAACAAAGGAGGATGCGTCCTAAGACGTGTCATCCTTCATCACAAAGGGCAGTTCCTGTCACATTAGGACTCTATATGCTCAATTAACCACTGGCAGGCTCATTTTTTTTCCTTTTGCTTACTTTATATCTTTTCTTGTCATTCATTCATATTTTTATTTCACAATTTGATTCCTTAAATGTTCTGCACATATAGCGCTATGTACACAATAAAGTAATATTTTATTATCGACATTACATGTATGCATATTTGAAATTAAAAAACAATAGTAGAGATAGGACTATGCAATAAAAAAATAAAAAAATCCCTGTTAAATCACTGTTTATTTGTAAATGATGATACTTTCATGAATTTTATGACTATCTTTTCCTAATTCCTAAATTAATTAGATATTTCAGAAGTAAATATTGTATTCATTACCAAAGTTTTAAATCATTCTATCTTAGGGATTGATCATTATCTATCTATTGGCATGTTAATGACTGCCAATTGCATTCCAAAGTTAAAAAGACTTAAAGGGACACTGAACCCAAATTTTTTTCTTTGGTGATTCAGATAGAGCATGCAATTTTAAGCAACTTTTTAATTTACTCCTATTATCAATTTTTCTTCGTTCTCTTGCTATCTCTATTTGAAAAAGAAGGCATCTAAGCTTTTTTTTTTTAGTTCAGGACTCTGGACAGAACTTTTTTATTGGTGGATGAATGTGTCCACTAATCAGCAAGGACAACCCAGGTTGTGCACCAAAAATGGGCCGGCATCTAAACTTACATTCTTGCATTTCAAATAAAGATACCAAGAGAATGAAGACAATTTGATAATAGGAGTAAATTAGTAAGTTGCTTAAAATTTCATGCTCTATCTGAATCACAAAATAAAAAAATGGGGTTCAGTGTCCCTTTAAGAAACGTAGGACACCACTTTTCAATATATTATTGAGTACCACAAAAACTTTAAGAATGAAACACTGGTTTTAAGCATGGGAAATACACACTGACATTACCCTATATTGGATGACAATTTTATCAAACAGATACAAAAGCTTAAAGTGATGGTAAAGTTGCCTCCATAACTTTACATATTTTGAAAGCTCTTGTCATTACTAACATATTGATCTGCTTATTTATTTCAAAACTCAATTAAACTTCTAAAAATCAGTGTTTTTTTCAGGCTCCGTTACCTGATTTTATACAGCCCCTGTCAGAGATTTTCACAGTGTAGTATTTGATTGGCATCTCTTTCAGCCAATAGGAGCCTCACCATGCGCCCCATGGATTTTACTCACAGCACGCTCCCGTGCTTGTAACTCTGCCTGGAAGTGCAACTCAATACACTATTTGCGCAACTAAAACAGTGAAGCCACTAACGGTTAAAGGTATTTAGTTGCGCAAATAGCGTATTGAGTTGCGCATGCGCAGTTGCATTTCCAGGCAGAATTACAAGCACGGGAGCGTGCTGTGAGTAAAATCCATGGGGCTCATGGTGAGGCTCCTATTGGCTGAAAGAGATGCCAATCAAATACTACACTGTGAAAATCTCTGACAGGGGCTGTATAAAATCAGGTAACGGAGCCTGAAAAAAACGCTGATTTTTAGAAGTTTAATTGAGTTTTGAAATAAATAAGCAGATCAATATGCTAGTATTGACAAGAGCTTTCAAAATATGTAAAGTTATGGAGGCAACTTTACCATCACTTTAATTTAGTTCAAGTGTAAAATGTAATTATAATCACTTTTATACTAATAACAATTAGCCAAATCCATAACCTAACAAATGCAATTGCTCACTGTGCCTATAATATCCTTGTTTGAACCCCTCAAAGAGAAATACAGATTTGTATATGTTTTTTGAGCACAACATGGTAATTGTGCACGTCAGCTATTGCCATCACCTAGTTCTATTGACATTAAAGCCTCACCTTACGAACATAGATATGTTTGTAATTATTATGTTGGAGCAACAGCAGGAGGGCCCATTTCAGCCTGTGAGAGTAGCTGACCAGGGCCCAAAAACCACGCTGAAGAAGTAATACAGGGATTCTAAGATATGATGCCAGAGAGTTTTATTGCAGGCCTTTAGTGATAATGAATTACAGGATAAAAGGATACCAATTGACATGTGACAGTCTACTTGAGTTATATGACCTCATCAAAGGGGACTTGGATACACAGTGGTGGACTAATAGAGATCCTTTATATTGGAAAATATTTTTTATCTACCCCCTGGGTGAAGCAGTACATTGGTGGATGGATGGTCTTCCTGAAGATGCCCAGTCACATTTCAGACTCTAGTACATCAGAACACATGACACATGACTAAGTTAACTTTAGTGTACTTAAGTCCTGCTTCACTTGTCTAAATTGCTCAGGTGGCATTTACCTGTATTCCATCCAAAAGGTCATGGACATTATTTTAGCAAGCTGTTGCTTACACAATTTTGCTAAGCCCAATGGTGTTTTTGAGGAGGTACCTAAGGATTATAAGAAACATGAACCTCATGATGGGAGTGATGACAGTGTTTAACATCAATTCATTAATGCTCTGTTCCAGAGCTGGCTCTGGTGGCTATTTTTCACATTGCAGATTATTAATTGTATATCAATAATATGTGGAATAATGACATATCTCTCTGGAAGAAGACCTGATTAATACAGCCAGCCAGAGACTGTAAAGTTGCTTTGATCTATATAATCCATTACGCACATCTACCGGTCTGCTTATTGACAAATATAAGTGATAAGGATAAGTGTTACATTCTCATAATCGTTCTTGATATACACAGAAACCCAGGAACTTCCTGATTGTTTTAAGATTCAGTAATAGCTTTAGTTTGAACCTACAGGGGATACTTTTGTAAATTTTTCACAATTTGATTTGTTAAATGTACACAAAACTTTTCAAAGTACAAAACAAATTTGTAAAATCACAATCCTAATCAAACTGCTTTATAAAAGATCTAAATGCATTAAAACACAAAAATAGACAAGTGCACACCTTTAATTAGGTAAAACTCAAAGGACAACATTTGTAGCTAAAAGTAAATTAAAATACAAAGCCAAAGTGTAACCACAACAAAAATGTTCATCTCATGTAGTGATAAATTGTACTGTACTTTTCCTTCACATCCAGAAATCTTGTGTGGGATCTCACACTGTTTAAGAATCATTTTAGATAATCTCATCTGCGCAAATAGTTTTAGAGAATCATTTTAGAGGCATCTGGATTGTTTTTACAAATGAGCTGTACATGCAAATAAAGCATCCTGAATATGTGTTTTGCTTATCTGATCTGAAAAAATACCTTTCATTTTGAATAGCTAATTAGCTGTTATTTATTATATATATAATCAATTTATAACTTTTTTGAAAAGCGTTTTTCTGGATTTTTTGTTGTTATTCTGTCTCACTGTTCAAATAAAGATACCATTAAAATTATAGACTGATCATTTCTTTGTCAGTGGGCAAACGTACAAAATCAGCAGGGGATCAAATAATTTCCCCCTCACTGTGTGTATATATATATATGTATTTTAAAATAAAATAATATTTTTCTTCTGTGTGAAAAACATTGGAATGTAAAGTACTTGTAACACACTTTGGGTTTAGCACAGTTGGTCTAACGAGATATCAGTTTAATGCACGAGCGATAACTGGTAGATTTGTTTTTAAAGCGTGCCCCTTATAAATCTATGGGAAGAAGTTAGCGCAGTCTTAGTATTTGAAATCTTTTTATAGTTAGTAAATTGCACTTTCACTCGTGTGCTAACTTTTTACCTTTAACTTGTGCACAAACCCGGCCACCTTAACATTTTACTATGAATGCAGTTAGCATGAGTGTAAGATGTATTTTAGTGTGCCACTTGTAATTTGGTATTTACCATATTAGGACTAGATGATGAGTGCCTTTTTCAATCTTGTGATATTTATTAATGTGATGCTTTGGGGGGACACTCCCCTTCCTCAGACAACCAACACATCAAACAAATGTGTTTAAATACCATAAGCCCCACCCCCAGTGAGTGAAAATTGTGCCAAAATAATTGCCATGGTGATCCTCATAGTGTATGTACATAGTGTTTCTTTATATAATTAGTGCCATATAATTACTGCATTGGTTCAAAATTTCATATGATACATAAATAATTCATGTTATATACAAAATTCTTATACATTCATGTGTATTTCAAAAACAAATTCCTCCTGTGATACATATGTGTTCTTAGTGTAATATCAGTGTATTTTTCAGACAGACAGCATATCATGTGTATAGCCGTGTATTATATACACAAAATCATATCCTCTTGTCTTCATCACCAGACTATTACAGAATATATAATCAGTATATAGGTAAATCATCTCGTAAACCCTGCCATACTTTGGCATATTTTCACCACTCTGTTAGATCATATCAACACTATTATCCTTCTTACACATATATATAGACACACATCTGTATGCAACTAGTACATAGACATTTTCACTCACTTGGGTGGTGCTTATGGTATTTAAACACATTTGTTTTTTGTGTTGTTTTTTCTGAGGAAGGGGAGTATGTCCCCGGAACGTCACATTAATACATATAAACACATACATACAAATGTACATTTAAATATATATATATATATATATATATATATATATATATATATATATATATATATTTGCATTGGAGCCCTTTGCGGTCAAGTAAATGAAAATATGAATAATCATATTTATGCAATATTCATATTTAATAAATAGTTATGCAATGTATTTACTGTAAATATTATACATTCCAATGTTCTGCACATAGTAGAATATGTTTTATGTATTTTTAGATATATATCTGTATACAGTATATCGACACCTATATATAATTATGTATATACAGTATATATATATATATATATATATATATATGTATATATATATATATATATATATATATATATATATATATATATATAGGGAGTGCAGAATTATTAGGCAAGTTGTATTTTTGAGGATTAATTTTATTATTGAACAACAACCATGTTCTCAATGAACCCAAAAAACTTATTAATATCAAAGCTGAATAGTTTTGGAAGTAGTTTTTAGTTTGTTTTTAGTTATAGCTATTTTAGGGGGGTATCTGTGTGTGCAGGTGACTATTACTGTGCATAATTATTAGGCAACTTAACAAAAAACAAATATATACCCATTTCAATTATTTATTTTTACCAGTGAAACCAATATAACATCTCAACATTCACAAATATACATTTCTGACATTCAAAAACAAAACAAAAACAAATCAGTGACCAATATAGCCACCTGTCTTTGCAAGGACACTCAAAAGCCTGCCATCCATGGATTCTGTCAGTGTTTTGATCTGTTCACTATGAACATTGCATGCAGCAGCAACCACAGCCTCCCAGACACTGTTCAGAGAGGTGTACTGTTTTCCCTCCTTGTAAATCTCACATTTGATGATGGACCACAGGTTCTCAATGGGGTTCAGATCAGATGAACAAGGAGGCCATGTCATTAGATTTTCTTTTTTTATACCCTTTCTTGCCAGCCACGCTGTGGAGTACTTGGACGCGTGTGATGGAGCATTGTCTTGCATGAAAATCATGTTTTTCTTGAAGGATGCAGACTTCTTCCTGTACCACTGCTTGAAGAAGGTGTCTTCCAGAAACTGGCAGTAGGACTGGGAGTTGAGCTTGACTCCATCCTCAACCCGAAAAGGCCCCACAAGCTCATCTTTGATGATACCAGCCCAAACCAGTACTCCACCTCCACCTTGCTGGTGTCTGAGTCGGACTGGAGCTCTCTGCCCTTTACCAATCCAGCCACGGGCCCATCCATCTGGCCCATCAAGACTCACTCTCATTTCATCAGTCCATAAAACCTTAGAAAAATCAGTCTTGAGATATTTCTTGGCCCAGTCTTGACGTTTCAGCTTGTGTATCTTGTTCAGTGGTGGTCATCTTTCAGTCTTTCTTACCTTGGCCATGTCTCTGAGTATTGCACACCTTGTGCTTTCGGGCACTCCAGTGATGTTGCAGCTCTGAAATATGGCCAAACTGGTGGCAAGTGGCATCTTGGCAGCTGCACGCTTGACTTTTCTCAGTTCATGGGCAGTTATTTTTCGCCTTGGTTTTTCCACACGCTTCTTGCGACCCTGTTGACTATTTTGAATGAAACGCTTGATTGTTCGATGATCACGCTTCAGAAGCTTTGCAATTTTAAGAGTGCTGCATCCCTCTGCAAGATATCTCACTATTTTTGACTTTTCTGAGCCTGTCAAGTCCTTCTTTTGACCCATTTTGCCAAAGGAAAGGAAGTTGCCTAATAATTATGCACACCTGATATAGGGTGTTGATGTCATTAGACCACACCCCTTCTCATTACAGAGATGCACATCACCTAATATACTTAATTGGTAGTAGGCTTTCGAGCCTATACAGCTTGGAGTAAGACAACATGCATAAAGAGGATGATGTGGTCAAAATACTAATTTGCTTAATAATTCTGCACTCCCTGTATATATATATAGTTTAAAATTAAGCACTCACTGGTCTTCAGACATCTGTGACAAAGAAAACTTTATTAGTGACGTTTCAGGATCAAAACACAGTCCCTTCCTCTGACAAACAGCATGTATACAAACAATAATCAGCCAATCAAGGAAATAGGATAACAACTACTGTTCATACATAATGAATCTAAGTAAATATTTACAGACTCTCATAGTGAATGAGTATAATATAAAATGTGCTAAAGTATAGTGGTATCCAGTCCAGTGGCTGAGATCAGCTAGAGACAACAATGGCGAAAAATATCACACATAAACAAATAACCTTTATTCAGTGTATACCAGGCTACACATACACCCACTTCCAAGTGTACACCAATCGCGATCGTTATAGCATGACCAACCCTCAACCCTTAGCCAATCAAGTAGAAATGGGGAATATTGTCATGGCTAACAAACAAACCAGCTCATTGGTTAATCCATACTATACCCCCAAATCTGCATGCAGGCTACATTTTTCTTTTTTACGGAAGGCGTGTTACAACCTTTAAAAAACATTTTTAATCAAAATGTCATATATTGTCGATGACTAACACTGAAACCGCAGTATAATACCTAAGGCATATCTAGAGGAAGCAGCATCTCACAACAATAACCATGTCTTATGAAGGGTATGTCAACACCCAGTGTGGCTAGCAAACAAACAACACCATAGGCCCCTTGTTAGAATAACACGCCCCTTCAGAGTGTAGTCAATCTTCCCATAAGAGGAACGGCGATAAACACGCAAACCACATCATTTGCAGAGAGTCCTACCACGGTATTGACAGTTAAGGCATTGGTGAATAAACCAGAATAGACTCATTCTGACCCCCAGTATGGAAGGCTCTTTAAAACTAAATCTTCATATTTAATACACACATAGTGCACACTCCAATCAAGAATCCATGATTATCTATCGTCCCATTTCGCAGTATGTGGAGGGACCACCTTCTAAACAATAAAATAAGTAGTCAAACTGCTTTATAAAAAATTCAAGTCTACAATCAACTTATTGAGTCTCACCAGTATACAAAAACAGGATGCCAACAAAATTATCTAGAATATATTCCCTCCTTAAGTGGTAAACATGAACCAAACATAATGCATATTCTTATTTAATGAATATAAAAATTAATAAAATAAAAGTAAGAAATACATATCTCAACAGTGCCAGAATAAAAATACATCCAACCATCTGTGATACCCATTTATCAAGGGCTCATTATAAAGAAGCATTAGTAACTAGACCATCTATAAATTACATATTCCCTATTAGTCTCAGCCGATCAGTCACAAACTAAATCGCCACTGTACCACCATATAGTGAAAGTGTGAAAAAGAAGAAGGGGTGCTTCAGGTGTGCTAGTTGCGTCATTTGTAATGACATGCTCACAGGCACACATTTCCATTATCCTGATCGGAAGAAGAAATATGAGATCAAACACTTCCTTTCCTGTACTACACAGTACATTATTTATGTGTTGAATTGTCCCTGTGGGGCTGATGATGCAAGAACTAGGATGGCTTATCATCGTTTTAGTATCTGGACGGCCATCTTGAAGGGTAAATCTGATCAGCCTGTGGCCCGTCACTTCCTGGATCTATGAGCTGGGAACTCTTATGCCTAGAGGGTTGAATGTGCACACTGGCTGGCAATGCTATTTATAACCATCTGATGGACTGATTCAAGATCAAAATGAATATGAGAGTCCATGACCCTTAGACAAGTTTGGTCACAATGGGGCGTCCCTACATTATTCCTTCTATGCAGCGTTATTCCTTTTATGCAGTGATATTTATACATATTCTGTTGAGAGTGCACGATTCCTTTCCACTTTTTTGATTAAAAAATGAATAGAAATTAGTTGATACTATGACTTTATTATTATGTGGCCCTATAATTTTGCAGGGTTTACCTTACAGAACTAGGATTACATTACATAGCCCTTTTAGCTTGTATGGTATGATTTTAATATTTTATCATTATTTGTGTATATTTTGTAGGTTCACACTTTCACTATATGGTGGTACAGTGGTGATTTAGTTTGTGACTGATCGGCTGAGACTCATAGGAAATATGTAATTTATAGATGGTCTAGTTACTAATGCTTCTTTATAATGAGCCCTTGATAAATGGGTATCACAGATGGTTGGGTGTATTTGGATTCTGACACTGTTGGGATTTTTATTTCTTATTTTTAGTTTATTAATTTTTATATTCATTAAATTGGAATATGCATTATGTGTTGTTCATGATTTACCACTTGAGGTGGGAATAGATTCTAGATAATTTTGCTGACATCCTGTTTTTGTATACTGTTGAGACTCTATAAGTTGATTGTAGACTTGAAGTTTTTATATAGCAGTTTGACGACTTATTTTATTGGTTAGGAGGTGGTCCCTCCACATACTGTAAAATGGGATGATAGTTAATAATGGATTCTTGATTGGAGTGTGCACTATGTGTGTATTAAATATGAAGATTTTCTTTTATAGAGCCTTCCATACAGGGGGTCAGATTGAGTCTATTCTGGTTTATTCACCAATGCCTTAACTGTCAGTACCGCGGTAGGACTCTCTGCAAACGATGTGGTTTGCGTGTTTATCGCTGTTCATCTTATGGGAAGATTGACCACACCCTGAAGGAGTGTGTTATTCTAACAAGGGGCCTATGGTGTGGTGTGTTTGCTAGCCACACTGGGTGTTGACACGCCCTTCATAAGACGTGGTTTGTTGACATTTATTGTTGTGAGATGCTTCTTCCTCTAGACATGCCTTAGTTATTATACTGCGATTTCAGTGTTAGTCATGGACAAATTATGACATTTTGATTAAAGATGTTTATTAATCGAACAGCATACAGCCATATTTGTCCGGTTTCAGCCACGCCTCTTAAAGGTTGTAACACGCCTTCCGTAAAAAAGAAAAATGTAGCCTCCACACGGTCTTGGGGGTATAGAATGGATTGACCAATGAGCTGGTTTGTTTGTTAGCCATGCAGATATTCATCATTTCTACTTGATTGGCTCAGGTTGAGGGTTGGTCATGCTATAACAATCACGATTGGTGTACACTAGGAAGTGGGTGTATGTGTAGCCTGATATCCACTGAACAGAGGTTATTTGTATATTTGTAAAAAAAAAAAATCGCCAGTGTTGTCTCTAGCTGATCTCAGCCACTGGACTGGATACCACTGTACTTTAGGATATATTATATTATACTCATTCACTATGAGAATCTGTATATATTTACTTAGATTTATTATCTATTAACAATAGTTGTTATCCTATTGGAACACACTTTTGCACATGGACAGCCTTGATTGGCTGAGTATAGGGGGAGGGTTTCACAGGCCTATATAAGTTTTGTTTGTACACATGTTGTTGTCAGAGGAAGGAACTGTGTTTTGGTCCCGAAACGTCACTAATAAAATTTTCTTTGTCACAGATGGCTGAAAACCAGTGAGTGCTTAGTTTTAAATTTTATTCAAAGACAATATAGCACCCTGGCGGTTGCAGTTGGATGGTAAAAGTGCATACATTATATCATCTTACATTTATATATATATATATATATATATATATATATATATATATATATATAAATCAGCCAATCAGAAATGCATATAAGTATATTCTGTGAATTCTTGCACATGCTCAAAAAGTGTAAATATAAAAATATTGTGCACCTTTTGTTAATGGAAGTAAATTAGAAAGTTGATTAATATTGTATGCTCTATCTGAATCGTGAAAGCTTCATTTTGACTTGAATGTCCCTTTAAGAATACATAGAACATATTCTTCTATGTGCAGAAGATTGGATTATGAAATATGCAATATTATCTTATTATGTAAAGCTTTTAAACAAACCACAATCGTGTTTGCATGACTTGTGACATTCAGGATTTTTAACTTTTTGTGGCTCTATTGAAGTTTATGGGGAACACGATTTTGTGTTTGTGAATTCTCAAAATATATTTGTTACTGCAATGTTACGAATGCGTAAATCAAACCCAAATCTCTGAGCGCAAAAAATTACTTGTAGTGGTTTTAACGCTCGGCTGCGAGCAAAGACTACCGCTCCACTCGTAATCTAGCTTTTAGACTTTACAAAATATTTCTATAAAACATTTAAGAAGGGAGATCACTTACACCTAGATTTAGAGTTCTGTGTTAGCCATCAAAAGCAGCGTTAAGGGGTCCTAACGCTGCTTTTGGCCGCCCACTAGTATTTAGAGTCGGCCAGGTAAAGGTGTACCGCTCACTTTCAAGCCGCGACTTTTCCATACCGCAGATCCCCTTACGCCAATTGCGTATCCTATCTTTTCAATGGGATCTTCCTAACGCCGGTATTTAGAGTATTGGCTGAAGTGAGCGGTACACCTCTACCGACAAGACTCCTAACGCCCATGGAAAGGCTGTAGTTAAGAGCTTTATGGGCTAACGCCGGTATATAAAGCTCTTATCTACAGTGCTCTAAAGTACACTAACACCCATAAACTACCTATGTACCCCTAAACCGAGGTCCCCCCACATCGCTGCCACTATAATAAATATTTTTAAATCCTAATCTGCCGACCGCACACCGCCGCCACCTACATTATCCCTATGAACCCCTAATCTGCTGCCCCCAACATCGCCGACACCTACATAATATTTATTAACCCCTAATCTGCCCCCCCCCCCCCACGTCACCGCCACCTAACTTCAAGTACTAACCCCTAATCTGCCGACCGGACCTCGCCGCTACTATTAACCTCTGAAGCTAAGTCTAACCCTAACCCTAACACCCCCTAAATTAAATATAATTTTAATCTAACTAAATAAATTAACTCTTATTAACTAAAGTATTCCTATTTAAAACTAAATACTTACCTGTAAAATAAACCCTAATATAGCTACAATATAACGAACAATTATATTGTAGCTATTTTAGGATTTATATTTATTTTACAGGCAACTTTTTATTTATTTTAACTAGGTACAATAGCTATTAAATAGTTATTAGCTACCTAGTTAAAATAATTACAAAATTACCTGTAAAATAAATCCTAACCTAAGTTACAATTAAACCAAACACTACACTGTCATTAAATTAATTAAATAAATTAACTACCAATACCTACAATTAAATACAATTAAATAAACTAAACTAAATTACAAAAAAAACAAACACTAAATTACAGAAAATAAAAAAATATTACAAGAATTTTAAACTAATTACACCTAATCTAAGCCCCCTAATAAAATAAAAAAGCCCCAAAATAATAAAAGTCCCTACCCTATTCTATATTACATGTTCATGTTAGGGTGTTAGGTGCAGACTTAGAAAGTGTTTTTTTGCAGCCCCATTGTTTCCTATGGGGGAATCGTGCACAAGCACGTTTCCCCAGCTTACCGCTACCGTAAGCAACGCTGGTATTGAGGGTTGAAGTGGTGGTAAATTCGGCTCAACGCTCCCTTTTTGGAGCCTAACGCAGCCCTTCAGACAACTCTAAATACCAGCGTTGTTTGGAAGCAGCGGTAGGAAAAAAAGCTGCGTTAGCTACGCGGGTCTTTACCGACAAAACTCTAAATCTAGCTGTTAGATTCTATGAATTATTTTTAGAGCAAGCGAAAATTTGATTTATTATGATCTGTACATTGTTGCTGTATATTGTTGTATGATATTGGATATCCCTTTTCTTTTTCTATTTTGGTAAAAATGTAAATAGTATGTATTACAAATGCACAAGATGTTATAGCAGTGTGTTAAGGTATTCATTATACATGGGGAAAACAAAGAAGAGCACCTCACGGTGTAGAAATCAGAGACATGCAGAAAATCTGATGATAGTATAAATACTCACAGAAGAATTGCATTATTTGTGAGTGCAAATAAAGCAAGCTGGACCTCTTAGTCTCCAGCTGAATGTGCAAGGAAACTCTTCCAAGGGTTTGAATTCAGGAGTATTGATAGATGATTGGGATCTTTGTATTTTATTGTTATTGTTATACTTTGTATTTGTATTTTATTATTAAAGGGACAGTCTACACCTTAGTCATCTTAAAGTCTTACCTTAAATTAAGCTGCAAATAGCCTCCTGCAACCTTTCTATATTATGCAGCAGGAACAGTAAAAAAGTTATTTTAAAATGAATAGTGTTTCTGGCCAGTTTGAAATGGCTGCCAAGCTCAGCCCACTGATGACATCACGATCTGGGCTGCATCTAGGCACTCTGCTGAATAGCATTGACAGTCTTTTGAATTGAACTAGTGAGCCTTTTGTGATTGGATGCTATATTCAGTGGGCTGAACTTGGCAGCCATTTCAAACTGGCTCGAAACACTATTAATTTTAAAATAACTTGTTTACTGTTCCAGCAGCATGATATAGAAAGGGTGGAGGAGGCTATTTGCAGCTTAATCTAAAGTAAGACTTTAAGATGACTATGGTGTAGACTGTCCCTTTAAATTTATCCTAGTAGTATCTGCCCTGTATTACTTTTCTACATTGATACTAGAAACATTGGAGACCAAAAACATTGGAAACCAAACAAGTCTAGTCAGCTGGTGACTAAAATACCCAGTCTGCTTTTACAGCACTACCTGACAGTGCTTTCTAACATGTGAGTACCACATTTATACTTTACATTCTTTTGGTATTAAGAAGTTTATCTGAATCATTGGACGGTTTCTTTTTTTTTTTTATCCCAATCATCTATCAATAGTCCTGTGTTCACACCCTTGGAAGAGTTTTCCTTGCACATTAAGCTGGAGACTGAGTGGTCCAGCTTGTTTTATTTCCACTCACAAATAGTGCAATACTTTTGTGAGAATTCACACTGTCATCAGATTTCTGCATATCTCTGATTTCTACACCATGAGGCGCTCTTCTTTATTTTCCCCATAGAATCTTTCCAAGCTAGCCCAAACAGCTAGAAGAGGAGCTGACTTATGGAATTTTTGATTATTATCCTATTCACTGTTCATTATTGATATTTTCACTTGCATATGGGTGTATCATTTAGCACATTATTTGCACATATAGAGATATATTGTTATTTTACATTCTCACATTATATTACTATTTTCAATATAATTTTCTTTTATATATTTTTACATACACACATATATATATATATATATATATATATATATATATATATATATATATATATATATATATATACAGTATATATATATAATTCATATTCCTATGATAATTTATTCACAGTATTTATAATCAGCGCCCTCTATTTTTCTTCTCTTCTCTTTTTTGGAAGAGTTTGAATTTATTTTTTATTCATGATACATGTGATCTTGATTGTGTGTTTTTTCATCTAGGTCTTGTCTGTGAACTATTTAAAAAAACAATATTTTTTGCATAGTTTGCATAATGAAATACCCTGTTGTGAGCTGAAAAATGCATTGCACATTTTATTAACAAATAAGCCATTAGATTTAAATCACCTCTATTAGGTCCTTAGTGCATGCGCCATTGGAAGTCAGCAAGACCGGTGCTGGGAGTGCTGCATGATGGATGCTGTGAAGGTCAGTCTGCTCGTTTGCACTCAATCTATGGTGCCATTATAAGGTGTGACTTTTATATCAGTATTTTTATGGTTAATAAGAGTAATTTAAATTTTACCTAAAAACAAAGTTATGTGCATAGCGGGTTTGCACTTTTTAAAGGACAACAATCAGCTGTTATGCTAGAAAGGGACAACAATCAGTTGTGAAGCTATGCACAATGCCCTTCTGGGGTGCTGGTCCACTAGAGTATCAACAGGTGGTAAACTGTGAGAAGATAATGTGGAGGACAAAAATAGAGGAGGCTTAAAAGAAGCTGATGTTTCATCTACCTCTGATGATGTACCCTAGATTGATTGTATATGCCCCTGAGTGCCAGATGTGGAAAGTATTGTGGCACAGGATGATCCTGTTACAAAATGAAAAACAAAAGTTTAAGTTAACTTAAACATAGATCTTGACAATTTAAAAAAAGTTAATGAAATAATAACTGTTGAAAAAAACGTGATATTTAATTTCGAGGGACTTGGGGGCATATTTATTAATGTGCGAGCGGACATGATACAAAGTAGAGTATCATGTCCGCTGCGCATACGCTGTCAGCATTTATCATTGCGCCAGCAGTCCTAGTGAACTGCTAGTGCAATGCCGCCCCCTGCAGATTTGCGGCCGCTAGCAGGGGTGTCAAGCGTATTTGATCAGGCTGATTTCTGTCTGCAACCTCAGAGCAGGCGGACAAGTTATGGAGCAGTGGTCTGAAGGCTTGCCGGAAACAAGGGGAATCAAGCCCCATACGGAGCTTGATAAATATGATGTTTACTTCAGAAAACTATTGACACAACTTTTCACATGTTTTATTAAAAAACTAATTGAATACTCAAAAATAGTAACAAAAGGATAATCAAAAAATGATTCAACTATTAACTTTTTTGCTATTATGTTGGCCAGAATGGCTTGGAAAAAGGAAGTAGAGCAAAGGTGACATAAGAAACAATGCCTGGATACTTTGATTATTGATTTGATTATGCAAACAATCTATAGAAGACATATTAGGTTGTAGTCCTACAAGATGTGTGATAATTTATAATGTTAATGTTGGGGATTTAGATGAAATTAGATAGACAGTTAACACAAGGGTCGAGATTACATATACGGCGTAGGTTTCAGCACAAGTGCTGAAACCCCAGTCACCCGTAAGTTCACCTCGAACATCGGGGGAATCACATATACGGCGCTGGCAGATCATATACTGCCATAAGTCGGATAAACTGGGGAGGTTCCGAAATGTTCGTAAATAAACATTTCTGGAGTCGCCAGTGAATTACGGCAGTATACGGTAAAAAAACAAAAAGTTAAAATTGCTCATAAAAATCTAATCTGTTCAAATCAGCCAATAGGAATTAAACAACTCTCATCCTATTGGCTGATTTGAATTTTTCAGCCAATAGGAGTGCAAGGTACCCCAATATAAAACGGATACCTTGCATTTAATCTTCAGTGTGGGGCTTACGATCTCATGAAGAGGACTTCCACGTCGGATGACTGCCGTTGCCATGGACGCTGCAGTGAGCTTCGGATGCCAGTGATAATGTCATTGTCGCGCAGCTCTCTTCCTAATGCCAGGCTGTATTCCTCCTGTGGCGTGAATCCTGCAGATATGTAAGTACCTTACTTACAATTTCCATGTGCCCAAGTATAGGTGTTGCTCCGTGTGCTTCTGGGTGCTGTGTTACTCTATGCTGGATTGCCATACTGTTATTAAACTCTGCCTGTCTGACCACTCTGCTTGCTTAACCCCTGAACTGCTGGATTGCCATACTGTTATTGAACTCTACCTGTCTGACCACTCTGCTTGCTTAACACCTGAACTGCTGGGTTACCATACTGTTATTTAAATCTGCTTGTCTGACCATTCTATTGGTTTACCCCTGAAGTGCTACACTGCTGGATTGCATTCCTGTTGCCGGACTCAGCCTGTCGACCATTCTCTGCTTTCTTCTTATTTCCCTGAAGGACTACCCTGTCTACCGTGACTACTGCTTACATCATTTCACTAACTTACTCTGCTCTAGGATATTTCCTATCATTCCACTTGACGCCGGGATAAGAAGACTACTGGCCAAGTTTGGTCTGATAGAGAGATATCCTACGAGCATTACATTATACTTAGGCCATGGACCCAAATGAGGTAGCAAGAGCAGTCACTCTTCAGGGACAGATGATGGGAACCCATACCACATACTTGCAGAACGTGGATTCTAAACTAGAGGCTATATCCCCTATGCTCTACTCACTGTTTGCAGAAAATAACACTACTCCTGTTGTTGCACAGTCAGTCCCAGATGCCAGTGCTGCAACGTCTTCCTCTGCTTCTGGAAGTATACCCCGGATACCTTTGCCTGACAAGTATGATGGTACTACTGATTGTAGGGGTTTTCTTAACCAGTGCTGGCTGCACTTTCACAATGATCCTCACACCTTCCAGTCTCATCAGTCAAAGATCACTTTTATCATTTCTTTATTGAAAGACAAGTTCCTGGCCTGGGTCTCTCCCCTTTTGGAACAGAGCGCTCAACTTTCGAATGATGCTGATGCCTTCATTACTGCATTATCTTCTGTGTTTGGGACTTCTGGTCATGCTTCTGCTGCAGAGTACTCTCTCTTGGATCTCCACCAGAGCAATAAAACTGTGGCGCAATACGCCATCGAGTTTCGCATCTTGGCACTTGAGACCAGTTGGGATGGCAGTGCTCTTAAGGCGGCCTTTAGGAGAGGCCTGCATGAGCGCATCAAGGACAAGCTTACCTATCATGACGTTCCTTCTTCCTTGGATGAATTCATAACACTTTGTATCAGTCTGGATTCAAGAGAGATAAGCTGAGAGAGACAGAACCTGTAGAATCCCTCTCTCTTGTCCTCCTACCCGTCTGGTCACTAGACTACCCTCTACCCTTTCAGCACCACCGTTACCTCTGTAAAGGAACCCATGGATCTCTCCTCCCTCAAACCCACAAAATCTGAAAGACAGAGAAGAAGGAGATTGAGATGGTGTTTCTATTGTGGTTCTAACTCACACCAACTTAAGAAATTGTGATATTCTGCAGGGAAAAGCCAAAGCTTAGAGGATAATACAGGGGTACCTCTAAGCCTGGTAACTACTAAATCCCCTCACTCTTCTCGGATCCTGGTACCTGTTACCCATACCTTTCATCAGAATTCTGTCCACACTCAAGTGTTTATTTATTATGGGGCAGCTGGAAATTTTCTTGATCACCGTTTTATGATTCAGGCAGGCTTGCCTCTTCTGCAGAAAAAACAATGACTCAAAATAACTACTCTGGACGGCACTCCCCTTGGTTCAGGTTTAATCCATTTTGAATCAGCACCCCTAATCCTGACTGTGGGAGTCCTTCATACCAAACAGTTCGATGTCATTGTTTCTCCAGCACAACCTGTCATCCTTGGTCTTCCTTGGCTTCATATACACAATCAACAGTTCGACTGGGCTGAAGGACAGTTGGCCTCCTGGGGCACATCCTGCTTCCACTCCTGCCTTGCTTAGGTTACTCCTCTGCACCGCATCCCCATAGCCAGTCTACAGACCCCTTTAAGTCTTCCCTCAGTGTATGCAGATTTTACATATGTGTTTGAAAAGAAAGTAGCTGATATGCTGCCACCCCATCGTCCTTACGACTGTAAAATTGACCTCTTTCATGGAGCCCAACTTCCTAAAGGGAGGACTTATCCCCTCTCCACAGCTGAAACCAAGGCCATAGAGGACTATATTTAAGAGAACCTAACTAAAGGTTTTATTTGCCCTTCCTCTTCTCCTGCCAGGGCTGGCTTCTTTTTCATCAGTAAGAAGGATGGTGGGCTCAGACCCTGTATTGACTGCAGAGCCTTAAACAACATCACTATCAAGGATCGCTATCCCATTCCTTTGATCACCGAACTTTACAATTTGCTCCAAAATGCTCACTACTTTACTAAGTTGGACCTACGTGGGGCGTACAATCTTATTCATATCTTCCCAGGGCATGAATTGAAGACTGCCTTCAACACGAGATCAGGGCATTATGAATACCTTGTAATGCCTTTTGGGCTGTGTAATGCCCCTTTAGGCTTTCAAGCAGTTATCAACGATGTCTTCCGTGACCTCCTTGATTGCACTGTCATCATCTATCTGGATGACATCCTTGTTTTCTCCTCCACCCTTGAGGAGCATCATGAACATGTAAAACAGGTACTTCACCTCAGAGAAAATTCTCTGGTAGCCAAACTGGAGAAATGTGAGTTTGATCAAGTTCAGATCCAGTTCCTTGGTTATGTCATCTCAAAGGCGGGTTTTGCCATGGATCCTTCTAAGCTAACCACAGTTCTGGAATGGCCTCAACCCACCTCATTAAAAGAACTACAGAGATTCTTGGGGTTCTCCAATTATTACCGTAAGTTTATAAATAACTTTTCCCAAGTAATTGCTCTACTCACTGAGTTGACTAAACGGAACAGAGACTGCAAGAATTGGCCTCCTGAAGCTGTGGATGACTTCTCTCATCTGAAAAAGGCCTTTTGTTCTGCTCCTGTGCTCCACCATCCTGATCCTGACCTGCAGTTCACTTTAGAGGTTGGTGCCTCCAATATAGGAGCTGGAGCAGTCTTAACCCAAAGGGAAACTTTAACCTCCAAATTGCGCCCTGTAGCTTTTTTCTCCAAACGCTTTACCTGCAGAGAGGAATTATGATGTGGGTAATCGGGAACAGTTAGCAATTAAGATGGCCCTGACTGAATGGCATCATTGGCTGGAGGGTACTGCCAACCCCATTCAAATTCTCACTGACCACAAGAATCTGACGTATCTAGAAACTGCTAATTGACTCAATCCTCAACAGGTGGGCCTTGTACTTTTCCTGTTTTAACTTTGTAGTCTCTTCTCTTCTTGGAACTAAGGATAAAAAGGCTGATGCCCTTTCCCACCAGTCTCCTCAGTCTAGTGACTCTTCTGAAGCTCCTATCGAACATATCATACCCCCTTCCTGTGTTGTTGCTCAACTTAACACCACTCTACTTCAAAGACTGCAACATGCTCAGTCTAGAAAGCCTCCTGAAGCCCCCACAGCTCCTGATAACTTCTTTGAACCTCCAAACCTATGCACCCCTGTGCTATCTTGGGCTCATGATAGCAAACTATCAGGACATCCTGGTTTGACAAGAACTTTTAAGCTTCTTTCCCGACATGTATGTTGGCCTACCATGAAGTCTGACTCTCAGGATTATGTAAAGGCCTGCATGACTTGTGCTGCCAATAAGACTCCCCGATCCTTGCCTCCTGGCTTGCTCCAATCGTTATCCATTCCCAAACAACCTTGGACACACATAACAATAGATTTCATTGTAGACCCCCCTTCTTCTGACCATCATATGGTTATCTGGGTTGTGGTGGATCGGTTCTCAGACTTGCTCATTTTATACCCTTAAACAAGCAACCCTCTGCCCAAGAATTATTGTCTCTTTTTTGTTACATGTTGTACGACTTCATGGCATACCCGTGAATATTTTTTCCGATAGAGGTCCTCAATTCATCTCTAACTTTTGGAAAGCTTTTTGCAAATTGATTGGAACCACTGTTTCCTTGTCTTCTGGCTACCATCCCCAGACTAATGGGCTGACGGAGAGAGCAAATCAGGATCTCTAAGCCTATCTCAGAGCTTATGTTAATTATTTTCATACCAATTGGTCTGAATTGTTGCCCTTAGCCGAAGTGGCAAAGAACACTCATTGGCACTCTTCTCTACAATGTTCTCCATTTCAAGCCGCAGCAGGCTACCAACCTTTTGTCTTTCCTCTTTCCGCTCAGTCAACAGGGGTTCCTGCTGCAGACCGACATTTTACTAACCTTACTACTAATTGGCAATGTATTCACTCTCAGTTATGTTTTAGCTGTCTCCAGATACAAGAGGTTTGCTGATCATCATCAACCTACTGTTTGTGCCTTTTTGGTAGGTGAATGTGTCTGGGTCTCTACTCGACATGTTTGCCTACGTCAAACCAGTCATAAATTAGGGCCTAGGTATATCAGCCCTTACAAAGTACTTAAAAGACTGTATTCTGTTGCCTACTGTTATGGGGGACTTTGTATTTTTTTTTCCAAAAAGAGCTGATTTCTTTAGGGCAATGCCCTACAAAAGGCACCTTTAGGGGCTATTAGTAGTTTATTGTAAGATTAGGGTGTGTTTTTACTTTGGGTAGCTTTTTGTTTTTAAGGGGGGATTAGAATAGGAATAACTTTTTAAATTTTGGATAATTTTAGTTTGTTATTTTTGTAATCTTCACTTTTTTATTTTTTTGTAATTTTTTTTAAGTGTACTGTTAGGTTCTTTCATTTTGAGTAAGGGTAGGTTTTTTATTTTCAGTAATGTTAGTTTTTTTAAAGAATTCTTTTTGTAAATTTAGTTTATTATTTTTAAATGTAGTTAGAATTTTGTATTTTATGTTAGTGTATTGTAATTGGGGTTAACTTAGGGGGTGTTAGGTTAGGGGGTTTAGTTATTTGTTTAATACTTTGCATTGTGGGGGGTTGGCAGATTAGGGATTAAAAGGTTAATTAGGTAGTTTGCATTGTGGGGGGTTGGCAGATTAGGTGTTAATAGTGTTAATAGGTAGTTTGTGTTGTGGGGGGTGGATAAGGGGTTAATAGGTTAATTAGGAACTTTGCATTGTGGGGGGCTGGCGGATTAAGTGTTAATAGTGTAATTAGGTACTTTGCGTTGTGGGGTTTGGCGGATTAGGGATTAATAACTTTATTAGGTACTTTGCGATGTGGTGGATGGCGGTTTAGAGGTTATTAGGTTTATATAGTATTTTGCATTGCGGCCGGATGACTGTTTAGAGGTTAATACATTTTATTAGTGATTGTGGTGGGGAATGGCGGATTAGGGGTTAATACAGTTTATTACTTATTGCGGTGGGGGGATTGCGAATTAGGGGTGGATATTGCGCATGCGTTAGGTGTTTGTTAAGGCTTCCAGGCAGTTTATTGTACTTTCATATTCAGCGCAAGGCTTGCTGCGCCTTCCTATGCGGGGTGAGGTCAGGTGAATATGGAGTAAAATTACTCCATTCTCACTGTGTAAATCCTTGCGCTGAATATGTGATGCCGGTATTTCAAATATCCTTACTTTTGCAATATAAAATAATTTATGATGGGCGGAACCCTATTTGTTTTCCTGTTTTATAATCATAACTTAAAGGGACATGAAACCCACATTTTTTCTTTCATGGTTTAGTGAGAGCATGCAATTTTAAACAACTTTCTAATTTACTTCTATTATCTAATTTGCTTCATTCTCTTGATATTCTTTGCTGAGTAGCATATCTAGATATGCTCAATAGCTGCTGATTGGTAGAAGCACATAGATGCCTCGTGTGATTGGCTAACCCATGTGCATTTCTATTTCTTCAACAAAGATTATCTAAAGAATGAAGCAAATTAGATAATAGAAGTAACTTGGAAAGGTATTTAAAATTGTATTCTCTACCTGAATCATGAAAAACATTTTTTGGGTTTAGTGTCCCTTTAAGTAATGACAATGGCAAAATAATAGCTATGTATTATGTATTTATGGTAATATAACTACAAGATCACATCAGGTACCAACATGCTTCATAACTAAGCTGTCTACAAAATTTGGATATTACATCAATGTTTTAGTGATTTAATTATGGGACATCAATGATGCCTAACTACGGTTTAAGAGAAATTTTTTCACACACCACCATGTGGATTGTGCAGTTTTATAATGACGACTAAAGTTATGTCGATGGCACAATCTTAGCTATTTTTTGTTGTTTAAAAAAATTAGATTTCTTACATTAATTATTTTTAGTATTTTAGTAATTATTGGATATTAGTGATGCCTAACTAAGGTTATCATCACCATATATATTATTATATATTGCTTTATGTATCTTATTAAAAACATATTTTGCAAATGTCATAATACAGACAAATAAACTGTAATATAAATATATTTCAGATTTTGACCAGTTATGAAATTATTAATACAATTAAAAAAATAACATCTAAAAATAATTTATCATTTTAAAATAAATAAATTCAATTAAAGTATCCAATCATTAGCATTAATATGCTAGAAAAAAACAACAGTATACAAATTTAGAATAGAAGCGTCCAATGGCCTCTAGTTATCAAGCCGTCAACTTCAAATACGCTGGAATTCCGCAGCGAATTCCGCAGCGTATTTGTGGCGAGGCTGATTCGCCTAAGTTATCAAGCCCTACACACCGGCAAAAGTAGAAATTAGTGACGTAAGCTTCGATCCGCCTGACTCAGTCCGACACAGATCAATTCTTACGTCACTCCAGATGTTCTGCATACAAGTTCGGCACAATCTGACTACTTTTGCTAGTTATCAAAAAACTAGCAGGTACACTCGGCACTTTTCCGGCCCAGCGTACCTGGTTTTCAATCCGCCGCCCTGGAAGCGGCGGATCCCATAGGAATCAATGGGAGTCTGACCATAGCGAAAGTTCATGTTCGCTGCTGCCCGACATCCCATTGATTCCTATGGGAGCTGTCTACACCTAACACCCTAACATGTACCCCGAGTCTAAACACCCCTAATCTGTCCCCCCCTACACCGCCGCAACTAAATAAATGTATTACCCCCTAAACCGCTGCTCCTGGAGCCCACCACCACTCTAATAAACTGATTAACCCCTAAACCGCCACTCGCGGAGCCCACCGCCACTCTAATAAACTGATTAACCCCAAAACCGCCGCTCCCGGACCCCGCCGAAACTATAATAAATATGCTAACCCCGAAACCGCCGCTCCCAGACCCCCCTGCAACTATAATATATATGTTAACCCCTAAACCATCGCTCCCGGACCCCGCCAACACCTACAAAATACCTATTAACCCTTATCCTGCCCCCCTACACCGCCGCCACTATAATAAATTTATTAACCCCTATCCTGCCCCCCCCTACACCGCCGCCACTATAATAAATTTATTAACCCCTATCCTGCCCCCCTACACCGCCGCCACTATAATAAATTTATTAACCCCTATCCTGCCCCCCTACACCGGCGCAACTATAATAAAATTATTAACCCCTAAACCTAAGTCTAACCCTAACCCTAACACCCCCCTAACTTAAATATTAATTAAATAATCTAAATATTATAACTCTTATTAACTAAATTAATCCTATTTAAAAATAAATACTTACCTGTAAAATAAACCCTAAGATAGCTACAATATAAATAATAATTATATTGTATCTATTTTAGGATTTATTTTTATTTTACAGGCAAATTTCAATTTATTTTAACTAGGTACAATAGCTATTAAATACTTAATAACTATTTAATAGCTACCTTGTTAAAATAAAGAGAAATTTACCTGTAAAATAAAAACTAACCAAAGTTACAATTACACCTAACACTACACTATCATTAAATAAATTATTCCTATTTAAAACTAAATACTTACCTGTAAAATAAACCCTAACGGCTAGATTTAGAGTTTTGTCGGTAAGGACCCGCGTAGCTAACGCCGGCTTTTTTCTGTCCGCACCATAAAAATAACTCTGGTCTTGAGAGTCCACATAAAGGCTGTGTTAGGCTCCAAAAAAGGAGCGTAGAGCATTTTTAACGCAGCTTCAACTCTCGATACCAGAGTTGCTTACGCAAGCGGCCAGCCTCAAAAACGTGCTCGTGCATGATTCCCCCATAGAAAACAATGGGGCTGTTTGAGCTGAAAAAAAACCTAACACCTGCAAAAAAGCCGCGTTCAGCTCCTAACGCAGCCCCATTGTTTGCTATGCGGAAACACTTCCTACGTCTGCACCTAACACTCTAACATGTACCCCGAGTCTAAACACCCCTAACCTTACACTTATTAACCCCTAATCTGCCGCCCCCGCTATCGCTGACACCTGCATATTATTATTAATCCCTAATCTGCCGCTCCGTAAACCGCCGCTACTTACATTATCCCTATGTACCCCTAATCTGCTGCCCTAACATCGCCGACCCCTATATTATATTTATTAACCCCTAATCTGCCCCCCACAACGTCGCCTCCACCTGCCTACACTTATTAACCCCTAATCTGCCGAGCAGACCTGAGCGCTACTATAATAAAGTTATTAACCCCTAATCCGCCTCACTAACCCTATAATAAATAGTATTAAACCCTAATCTGCCCTCCCTAACATCGCTGACACCTAACTTCAATTATTAACCCCTAATCTGCCGACCGGAGCTCACCGCTATTCTAATAAATGTATTAACCCCTAAAGCTAAGTCTAACCCTAACACTAACACCCCCCTAAATTAAATATAATTTTAATCTAACGAAATTAATTAACTCTTATTAAATAAATTATTCCTATTTAAAGCTAAATACTTACCTGTAAAATAAATCCCAATATAGCTACAATATAAATTATAATTACATTGTAGCTATTTTAGGATTAATATTTATTTTACAGGCAACTTTGTAATTATTTTAACCAGGTACAATAGCTATTAAATAGTTAAGAACTATTTAATAGTTACCTAGTTAAAATAATTACAACATTACCTGTAAAATAAATCCTAACCTAAGTTACAATTAAACCTAACACTATACTATCATTAAATTAATTAAATAAAATACCTACAATTACCTACAATTAAACCTCACACTACACTATCAATAAATTAATTAAATACAATATCTACAAATAACTACAATGAAATAAACTAACTAAAGTACAAAAAATAAAAAAGAACTAAGTTACAAAAAATAAAAAAATATCTACAAACATAAGAAAAATATTACAACAATTTTAAACTAATTACACCTACTCTAAGCCCCCTAATAAAACAACAAAGCCCCCCAAAATAAAAAATGCCCTACCCTATTCTAAATTACTAAAGTTAAAAGCTCTTTTACCTTACCAGCCCTGAACAGGGCCCTTTGCGGGGCATGCCCCAAGAAGTTCAGCTCTTTTGCCTGTAAAAAAAACATACAATACCCCCCCCAACATTACAACCCACCACCCACATACCCCTAATCTAACCCAAACCCCCTTAAATAAACCTAACACTAAGCCCCTGAAGATCTTCCTACCTTATCTTCACCATACCAGGTTCACCGATCGGTCCTGAAGAGCTCCTCCGATGTCCTGATCCAAGCCCAAGCGGGGGGCTGAAGATGTCCATGATCCGGTAGAAGTCTTCATCCAAGCGGGGCAGAAGAGGTCTTCCATCCGATTGAAGTCTTCATCCAAGCGGGGCAGAAGAGGTCTTCCATCCGATTGAAGTCATCATCCAGGCGGCATCTTCTATTGACATCCATCTGGAGTGGAGCGGCAGCATCCTGAAGACCTCCAACGCGGAACATCCATCCTGGCCGACGACTGAACGACGAATGACGATTCCTTTAAATGACGTCATCCAAGATGGCATCCCTCGAATTCCGATTGGAACAGCCAATAGAATGCGAGCTCAATCTGATTGGCTGATTGGATCAGCCAATCGGATTGAACTTGATTCTGATTGGCTGATTCCATCAGCCAATCAGAATATTCCTACCTTAATTCCGATTGGCTGATAGAATCCTATCAGCCAATCGGAATTCGAGGGACGCCATCTTGGATGACATCATTTAAAGGAACCGTCATTCGTCGTTCAGTCGTCGGCCAGGATGGATGTTCCGCGTCGGAGGTCTTCAGGATGCTGCCGCTCCGCTCCAGATGGATGTCGATAGAAGATGCCGCCTGGATGAAGACTTCAATCGGATGGAAGACCTCTTCTGCCCCGCTTGGATGAAGACTTCAATCGGATGGAAGAGCTCTTCTGCCCCGCTTGGATGAAGACTTCTACCGGATCATGGACATCTTCAGCCCCCCGCTTGGGCTTGGATCAGGACTTCGGAGGAGCTCTTCAGGACGGATCGGTGAACCTGGTATGGTGAAGATAAGGTAGGAAGATCTTCAGGGGCTTAGTGTTAGGTTTATTTAAGGGGAGTTTGGGTTAGATTAGGGGTATGTGGGTGGTGGGTTGTAATGTTGGGGGGGTATTGTATGTTTTTTTTACAGGCAAAAGAGCTGAACTTCTTGGGGCATGCCCCGCAAAGGGCCCTGTTCAGGGCTGGTAAGGTAAAAGAGCTTTTAACTTTAGTAATTTAGAATAGGGTAGGGCATTTTTTTATTTTGGGGGGCTTTGTTGTTTTATTAGGGGGCTTAGAGTAGGTGTAATTAGTTTAAAATTGTTGTAATATTTTTCTTATGTTTGTAGATATTTTTTTATTTTTTGTAACTTAGTTCTTTTTTATTTTTTGTACTTTAGTTAGTTTATTTCATTGTAGTTATTTGTAGATATTGTATTTAATTAATTTATTGATAGTGTAGTGTTAGGTTTAATTGTAGGTAATTTTAGGTATTTTATTTAATTAATTTAATGATAGTATAGTGTTAGGTTTAATTGTAACTTAGGTTAGGATTCATTTTACAGGTAATGTTGTAATCATTTTAACTAGGTAACTATTAAATAGTTCTTAACTATTTAATAGCTATTGTACATGGTTAAAATAATTACAAAGTTGCCTGTAAAATAAATATTAATCCTAAAATAGCTACAATGTAATTATAATTTATATTTTAGCTATATTAGGATTTATTTTACAGGTAAGTATTTAGCTTTAAATAGGAATAATTTATTTAATAAGAGTTAATTAATTTCGTTAGATTAAAATTATATTTAACTTAGGGGGGTGTTAGTGTTAGGGTTAGACTTAGCTTTAGGGGTTAATACATTTATTAGAATAGCGGTGAGCTCCGGTCAGCAGATTAGGGGTTAATAATTGAAGTTAGGTGTAGGCGATGTTAGGGAGGGCAGATTAGGGGTTAATACTATTTTTTATAGGGTTAGTGAGGCGGATTAGGGGTTAATAACTTTATTATAGTAGCGGTGCGGTCCGCTCGGCAGATTAGGGGTTAATAAGTGTAGGCAGGTGGAGGCGACGTTGAGGGGGGCAGATTAGGGGTTAATAAATATAATATAGGGGTCGGCGGTGTTAGGGGCAGCAGATTAGGGGTACATAAGGATAACGTAGGTGGCGGCGCTTTGCGGTCGGCAGATTAGGGGTTAATAAGTGTAGGTAGCTGGTGGCGACGTTGTGGCGGGCAGATTAGGGGTTAATAAATATAATATAGGGGTCGGCGGTGTTAGGGGCAGCAGATTAGAGGGTACATAAGGATAACGTAGTTGGCGGTCGGCAGATTAGGGGTTAAAAAAATGTAATCGAGTTGCGGCGATGTGGGGGGACCTCGGTTTAGGGGTACATAGGTAGTTTATGGGTGTTAGTGTACTTTAGAGTACAGTAGTTAAGAGCTTTATAAACCGGCGTTAGCCCAGAAAGCTCTTAACTACTGACTCTTTTCCTGCGGCTGGAGTTTTGTCGTTAGATTTCTAACGCTCACTTCAGACACGACTCTAAATACCGGAGTTAGAAAAATCCCATTGAAAAGATAGGATACGCAATTGACGTAAGGGGATCTGCGGTATGGAAAATTTGCGGCTGAAAAGTGAGCGTTAGACCCTTTTTTGAGTGACTCCAAATACCAGAGTTAGCCTAAAACCAGCGTTAGGAGCCTCTAACGCTGGTTTTCACGGCTAACGCCAAACTCCAAATCTAGGCCTAAGATAGCTACAATGTAATTAATAATTACATTGTAGCTATTTTAGGATTTATATTTATTTTACAGGTAACTTTTTATTTATCTTAGCTAGTTAGAATAGTTATTAAATAGTTATTAACTATTTAATAACTACCTACCTAAAAGAAATACAAAATTACCTGTAAAATAAATCCTAACCTAAGTTACAATTAAACCTAACACTACACTATCATTAAATTAATTAAATAAATTACCTACAGATAACTACAATTAAATACAATTAAATAAACTGACTAAAGTACAAAAAAATAAAAAAAATATAAAAAAAATAAGTTACAAAAAATAAAAAAAAATAAGTTACAAACATTTAAAAAATATTACAAAAATTTTAAGATACTTACACCTAATCTAGGCCCCCTAATAAAATAACAAAGCCCCCCAAAATAAAAAAATGCCCTACCCTATTCCGTTCAGCCAATAGAATGCGAGCTCAATCTGATTGGCTGATTGGATCAGCCAATCCGATTGAACTTCAATCTGTTTAGCTGATTTAATCAGCCAATCAGATTTTTCCTACCTTAATTCCGATTGGCTGATAGAATCCTATCAGCCAATCGGAATTCGTGGCACACCATCTTGGATGACGTCACTTAAAGGAACCGTCATTCATCGTTCAGTCGTCGGTGGAAGAAGATGGCTCCGCGTTGGCTCGTCTGAAGATGGCTCCGCTCCGGATGGCTGAAGATTGAAGACGCTGCCTGGATGTTGACTTCAATCGTATGGAAGACTTCTTCAGCGCCCCTTGGATGATGACTTCTGCTGCTTCGGATGTCTTCTTCTGTTCCATCGGTGGTCGGCTGGCTGAAGACGGCTAAAGGTAGGATGATCTTCAGGGGGGTAGTGTTAGGTTTATTTAAGGGGGGTTTGGGTTAGATTAGGGGTATGTAGGTGGTGGGTTTTAATGTTGGGGGGGTTGAATTTTTTTTTTTACAGGCAAAAGAGCTGAATTCTTTGGGGCATGCCCCGCAAAAGGCCCTTTTAAGGGCTTGTAAGATAATAGAGCTGTTAACTTTTTAATGTAGAATAGGGTAGGGCATTTTTTTATTTTTAGGGGCTTTGTTATTTTATTAGGGGGCTTAGATTAGCTGTAAGTAGCTTACAATTGTTGTAATATTTGTGAAATGTTTGTAACTTTTTTTTTATATTTTGTAACTTATTTTTTTTTATTATTTGTACTTTAGTTAGTTTATTTAATTGTATTTAATTGTAGTTATTTGTAGGTAATTTATTTAATTAATTTAATGATAGTTTAGTGTTAGGTTTAATTGTAACTTAAGTTAGGATTTATTTTACAGGTATTTTTGTATTTCTTTTAGCTAGGTAGTTATTAAATAGTTAATAACTATTTGATAACTATTCTAACTAGCTAAAATAAATACAAAGTTACCTGTAAAATAAATATAAATCCTAAAATAGCTACAATGTAATTATTAATTACATTGTAGCTATCTTAGGGTTTATTTTACAGGTAAGTATTTCGTTTTAAATAGGAATAATTTATTTAACTATAGTGTAGTGATAGGTGTAATTGTAACTTAGGTTAGTTTTTATTTTACAGGTAAATTTCTCTTTATTTTAACTAGGTAGCTATTAAATACTTATTAACTATTTAATAGCTATTGTACCTAGTTAAAATAAATTGAAATTTGCCTGTAAAATAAAAATAAATCCTAAAATAGCTACAATATAATTATTATTTATATTGTAGCTATATTAGGGTTTATTTTAAAGGTAAGTATTTATTTTTAAATAGGATTAATTTAGTTAATAAGAGTTATAATATTTAGATGTATTTAATTAATATTTAAGTTAGGGGGGTGTTAGGGTTAGGGTTAGACTTAGGTTTAGGGGTTAATAATTTTATTATAGTTGGGGTGGCGTAGGGGGGGCAGGATAGGGATTAATACATTTATTATAGGTGGCGACGATATAGGGGGGCAGATTAGGGGTTAATACATTTAATATAGGTGGCGACGGTGTAGGGGGCAGATTAGGGGTTAATACGTTTAATATAGGTGGCGGCCGCGTCCGAGAGTGGCGGTTTAGGGGTTAAACAATTTATTTAGTTGCGGCGGGGTACGGGATCGGCAGGATAGGGGCAGGGTTAATAAATTTATTATATCTGGCGGCGGTATAGGGGAGGCAGCATAGGGGTTAAAAGGTATTATGTAGGTGGCGGCGGGATCTGGGAGCGGCGGTTTAGGGGCTAATCAGTTTATTAGAGTGGCGGTGGGCTCCGGGAGTGGCAGATTAGGGGTTAATACATTTATAAGAGTTGCGGCGGGGTCTAGGAGCGGCGGTTTAGGGGTTAATAACTTTATTTAGTTGCGGGGGGCTCCGGGGGCGCCGGTATAGGGGGTAGAACAGTATAGTTAGTGTGGGTGCTTAGTGACAGCTTGTCAATAAAGCTATAAAAAAGCTGAAGAGCAGCGAGATCGGATGAGTGATACCTATCATAGTCCGCTGCTCATCGCCCCGTACTTGGTGCACAGCTTTTTGACAGATTTATTGATAACTTTGGAGAGCGTATTCATGTCCCCGGCGGCGATGGTAGGCGAGCTTAGGCGGGTGTATTGGGGCCGGCGATGGCAGGTTAGTAGACACGTTGATAACCAGAGGCCAATGTGGTTTCATATCTCTTCTGGTGAAGTCATCCCTGTTTTCAGTGATGATCGCTCAAAAATTGACACTAACAATATTGATGTTTTCTTTACCATGTATCTATCTGCTTTTCAAGCAGTGAACTAGTCGCCATGTAATAAATAGGGCACTATAAGAACATTTTTTTTTAACAAAATGCAAGGTGGCACCTTGCTTTTTGTTATATTGTACTGTGAGGCCTTAAGAGGGTGGCATCCATGGTGTTGCACAGGACATTTTTGATTGTCTACTGAGAAATATTCAGTTGTGATAGTGCAGATCCCATTGCTTTCATTTTTTTTTAATACATATGTGGTAGCTTTGCATGGTGGTGCATTTTAGTGCTTTAGAACAGAGTATCAAGTTGTTAATTTCTATAAATTTCAGCTTTAAAGAGATCTCTTGACTTGAAAAAAGATTGCGCGTCTCTTACTCTCTAGAGAGGCCACATAGAACATGATCATATTCATTTTATATTATTATTATTATTATTATTATCATTATTGTTGTTACTGTTATTATGTAGATGCTTTTAGGTGTTGATTACCTTTACCTAATAAAGTTTAAATTCAAATACAGATTTAGATTAAGGGCTATTTCATAAGTAGAGGGCCTTCAAGGTTCACAGCTAGCTAACCTGTTTGCAAATTATGACTCTTAGGGAATTCTCCCTAAGTGTGATGCGGGAATCCAGACGTGGACCCGTTGCTCAGTGTGCCTAGAGGAATATGGCTGCACCTCACTGACGAGGCCCACAAGAGGCCAAAACGTACGTCTGGGGTTTTGCCGTTTCTCTCATTAACAGAGGGATTGCCTGGTATTTTGGGGCTGGACTGCACTGTTAAAGGGACATGAAACCCAAAAAATGTATTTCATGATTCAGATAGAGAATACAATTTTAAACAACTTTCTAATTTACTTCTATTATCTAATTTGTTTCATTCTCTTGGTATCATTTGCTGAAGGAGCAACAATACACTACTGGTTTCTAACTGAACGCATGGATGAGCCAATTACAATCAGTATTTATATGAAGCCACCAATCAGAAGATAGAACCTAGGTTCTTTGCTGCTCCCGAGCTTTCCTAGATAAACCTTTCAGCAATGGATAACAAGAGAAGGAATAAAATTAAATAATAGAAGTAAATTGGAAAGTTGTTTAAAATTGTATTCTCTATCTGAGTTATGAAAGATTTTGTTGGGGTTTCATGTCCCTTTAAGTCAGGATCAGACTGATATGCTACAGGAAAGTTATTTTCTGTGAAAGACACATGTTGAGTAAAAAGAGGCTGCTTCTTGGGTGGTAACTAGCTATAGAACAAGCTATTATGCTATTGTTCGTTCCCAGGTTGAGCGCTTCTCTCTTTTTATTTAACCTGTCTGCACATGTTTGGAGTGAGCGTGCAGTGGATGAGCAGCATCTGATGCTTCAATTTTTTAATTGTACAAGCTAACAATTGTTAATCCGAGCCACTGCTCTTTCAAAACCAATCATGGAAGACAGAACCTGTCAGTCACTCCGGATGAATTAATTTAGATGATTTACAGTAACTCTGGTGAGATGGTTAGAATGCAGTGGTCTTACAACTGTTGCTTCCTTACTTGTGGTTTACACCACAAGGTCTCCAGAGCTGCAGCTGCTTAGTAAATTGAGCACTAAATATACATGGTCAACCTTTTTTTTCCACTAACCAGTTCCATTTCCCTTCTGTTCTCATTATTGATTGTGTCTGTGACCTTTTCAGAATTTTCTAAAATAGATAAATTAAAAACAATTAGAATTTGTGTGCATTCAAATTAAAAAAGAGATGATCTACATAAGTACAGTGTTAAATAACCTTCAGCAGAAGGGCATTTGTCTTTTACTAATGAAAACAATAAGTTATCACAAGCAAATCATGGCTGTTTAATTCTTGCAGTTTTGAATGGAAATCACATTCCTTTCCTACTAGGACTAAAGTTTTATATAAAATTTAAAAAGCCCTATGTGTTACAAGTACTATTACATTTACATGTTAAAGATATTCCTCTTGAAGTTAAAAAAAATGTACTACGATGTTAAATGTGATCCGTGCTTGGCAAAGGTTTTGTGAGAAAATTGGTATCAACTACCGGATTTCTGATTTCATTACAATAATAGGTTACCCACAGTTCACCGAAAGACTAGGTTCTGAGGTTTTTTCAGGTGGGAAACACACGGCTTAAAATTCCTTAACCAGTTTATAAATAGACAGGACAGATATTTCAGATCTTACGAAGAACTTAAAAATAATTTTGAGTTAATGATTAAAGATTTGTTCGTGTATCTTCAAATAAGGGAGTTAATTATAAAATATTGTTGGGATTGGCAATGGACCAAGCTAGATGAATGTTTTAGAAGATGTAAAAGTGGATATTCTAGTATCTCTAAATGGTATAAAGCTATCCTAGAAATAGAAGGAGAAAATAATCTGACATTAAAGGGACATTGTACACTAGATTTTTCTTTGCATAAATGTTTTGTAGATGATCCATTCAGTTTGCTTATTTATTAAGAGCATTGTGCTGATTTTCAGACTACTAACCAAGCCACACAGTGTCAGATGTATACACACATTTACAGACTCATGCAGGCTCCTGTTTTTATTATCTGTCTTTTCATATGCAGGGAATGGCGGAGGTGGGAAGTCTCTGCTATTTTTTTACCCAGCCCCTTTCACTGTGTGTTCCAGCTAACCTAATCAACAATGCTAAACTGGGAGCTTATAAGTAAGTTTTTAAAAGGTTTTATACTGTATTTTTAGATCAGTATCTGTACATATTGTTCTTTATTGTAGTGTCTATTACATGCAGTTATATGAAAATTGGTGAATACTGTCCCTTTAATTGCCAAAATATGGCAGTCAAAAATGTAAATTTTAGTAAATGAAAATATAATTAAATATAATTAAATCCTATGGCCTCTATTTATCATTGGTCTTGTGGACCTGATCCGACAGTGAGGATCAGGTCCACAAGACCTTGCTAAATGCAGAGAGCAATACGCTCTAAACATATAACATTGCACCAGCAGCTGCTGGTGCAACACCGCCCCCTGCTGACTCACGGCTAATCGGCCGCCAGCAGGGAGGTGTCAATCAACCCGATCGTACTCGATCGGGTTGATTTCCGGCGATTCCTCAAAAAAGGAAAAGGACGGTTCAATGCAACAGAAGAACAATTTACTGCTTTAAATTAAAGTCCAGATATAGAAAAGCATTTAAACTATTTCTGTAATCCCAGTGGTAATCAGAGTTTCAATGTTATGCCTCCCTCTCTCTTGGAAATGATAAAGATCAAAAATATGTAAGCGTTACAATTCATGTATTTTCCTTTTGCATGATACGCTAATCAATTACTGTGTCACTGTGTTCAGCATATATCCAGTTTACGACATATGTCCCAATATGGCTAATTAGCCAGTGGCACTCTAGGAAAATCCCACAGATATAACAAAGTCAGGTAAGTAATCAATCGAGTAGCCTGTAATCAATTATTGCCCATGTACACTATGCGTACCTCCGCTCCCTCCGTGCCCCAGTACCTCAGACCTGAACTCCTTGGTTCTTCTATGCGCTGTTCCGGACCCTCATCCGTCCACACCATGCGGATTCAGCGTCTTCCGTATCACCCACGTGTGGCGTGATGTCACTTCCGGATCTTCCTGTCTGTTTGCGGTACTCGATAGGTGTACAGTGGAGGGGGCCTGAGGGAGCGCGGACCAATCGGCAAGTTCCTCCTGGTTACCTTGCAAATCCCACCGTATGTTGACAAATGGGAACAAAACGTTGTATCCAACGATGTCTTCCAAGTGCTTTACAAATGCTGTTGTATTGTGACTATGGGGAGCCGTAGAAACTTTATCCAGAGAGAGTATTTAGGCAAATCCGGACTGCAGTGCAGCTTAAGTAATGCAACAGCAACTGACCTGGGCAAAAAATTCAGCTCAAAAATAAATCAAAATGTCAGTTGCTGTTATTTAAATAAAAAGTATTTTATTGAAAAATATATTAAAACATGGAGGGTGCATACCCTATAGACAAGAGAAATAGCTCTCAGAGCTAGGAGGTCACACACATGCTCAGAGCAGGCGGACAGGGTTATGGAGTAGTGGTCTTTAGACCGCTGCTTCATAACTTGTGTTTCTGGCGAGTCTGAAGACTCGCCAAAAACACAGGCCCACAAGCTCCGTACGGAGCTTGTTAAATATGGGCCCATATCTTAAGCTCTGGGAAAGCCATATCTTCTACAAATATAAAAGAATCACATCTAAAATGAATGTATAGATCATATATGACGCCAGCGCTTATGAATAAATGGAAGACTAATTCCAATTTAAACAGTTATGGAGTAAAATAATGAATTGGCTTAAAAATCCTTGAATCATAATATTGTACTAGATCAACATCATGCCTTATTTTTAATTTTGTATGATAAAGGCTATGCAGATATTCGGCTAGATTTAGAGTTTTGTCGGTAAAGACCCACGTAGCTAACGCAGCTTTTTTTCCTACCGCTGCTTCCAAACAACGCTGGTATTTAGAGTTGTCTGAAGTGCTGCATTAGGCTCCAAAAAGGGAGCGTTGAGCCGAATTTACCACCACTTCAACCCTCAATACCAGCGTTGCTTACGGTAGCGGTAAGCTGGCAAAACGTGCTCGTGCACGATTCCCCCATAGGAAACACGGGCGAAATTTGGTCTGAAAAAAACCTAACACCTGCAAAAAAGCAGCGTTAAGCTCCCAACGCAGCCCCATTGTTTCCTATGGGGAAACACTTTCTAAGTCTGCACCTAACACCCTAACATGAACCCCGAGTCTAAACACCCCTAACCTTACACTTATTAACCCCTAATCTGCCAACTCTGCTATCGCTGACTCCTGCATTACAAAATTAACCCCTAATCTGCTGCCCCCAACATCGCCGACACCTGCATAATATTTATTAA
The DNA here is from genome assembly GCF_027579735.1 of Bombina bombina. Taxonomy (NCBI): domain Eukaryota; kingdom Metazoa; phylum Chordata; class Amphibia; order Anura; family Bombinatoridae; genus Bombina; species Bombina bombina. The sequence continues at coordinate 760,640,413 of NC_069503.1, forward strand.
CCCCTAATCTGCCCCCCCAACGTCGGGGGGGGGGGGCAGCCAATCAGATTTTTCCTACCTTAATTGGCTGATAGAATCCTATCAGCTAATGGGAATTCGAGGGACACCATCTTGGATGACGTCATTTAAAGGAACCTTCATTCGGCGAGTAGGCATCGGTTGAAGAAGATGAATCCACGTCGGCTGGGAAGAAGATGGCTCCGCTCCGGATGGATGAAGATAGAAGATGCTGCTTCGATGAAGATGTCTCCCGGTCCGGATGTCCTCTTCTGCCCGGATAGGATGAAGACTTCTGCCGGTCTGCCCCATCGGATCAAGACTTTGGCCCGGCTGGGTGAAGACGACTCAAGGTAAGGAGATCTTCAGAGGGGTATTGTTAGGTTTATTTAAGGGGGGTTTGGGTGGGTTAGAGTAGGGGTATGTGGGTGGTGGGTTTTAATGTTGGGGGGGTTGTATTTTTTTTTACACAAGAGCTGATTACTTTGGGGAATGCCCCGCAAAAAGCCCTTTTAAGGGCTGGTAAAAGAGCTGATTAGTTTGTAATGTAGAATAGGGTAGATACTTTTATTATTTTGGGGCTTTTTTATTTTATTATGGCTCTTAGATTAGGTGTAATTAGTTTAAAATTCTTGTAATATTTTTTTATTTTCTGTAATTTAGTGTTTGTTTGTTTTTGTAATTTAGTATAGTTTATTTAATTGTATGTAATTGTAGGTATTGGTAGCTAATTTATTTAATTAATTTAATGATAGTGTAGTGTTAGGTTTAATTGTAACATAGGTTAGGATTTATTTTACAGGTAATTTTGTAATTATTTTAACTAGGTAGCTATTAAATAGTTAATAACTATTTAATAGCTATTGTACCTAGTTAAAATAAATACAAAGTTGCCTGTAAAATAAATATAAATCCTAAAATAGCTACAATATAATTATTTGTTATATTGTAGCTATATTAGGGTTTATTTTACAGGTAAGTATTTAGTTTTAAATAGGAATACTTTAGTTAATAAGAGTTAATTTATTTTGTTAGATTAAAATTATATTTAATTTAGGGGGGTGTTAGGGTTAGGATTATATTTAGCTTTAGGGGTTAATACATTTATTATAGTAGCAGGGAGGTCCGGTCGGCAGATTAGGGGTTAATACTTGAAGTTAGGTGGCGGCGACGTTGGGGGGGGGGCAGATTAGAGGTTAATAAATATTATGTAGGTGTTGGCGATGTTAGGGGCAGCAGATTAGGGGTTCATAGGGATAATGTAGGTGGTGGCGATGTGCGGTCGGCAGATTAGGGGTTACAAATATTTATTATAGTGGAGGCGATGTGGGGGACCTCGGTTTAGGGGTACATAGGTAGTTTATGGGTGTTAGTGTACTTTAGAGCACTGTAGTTAAGAGCTTTATATACCAGCGTTAGCCCATAAAGCTCTTAACTACAGCCATTCCACAGGAGTTAGGAGTCTTGTCGGTAGAGGGGTAACGCTCACTTCAGCCAAGACTCTAAATACCGGCGTTAGGAAGATCCCATTGAAAATATAGGATATGCAATTGGAGTAAGGGGATCTGCGGTATGGAAAAGTTGCGGCTTGAAAGTGAGCGGTACACCTTTACCTGGCCGACTCTAAATACCAGCGGGCGGCCAAAAACAGCGTTAGGACCCCTTAACACTGCTTTTGATGGCTAACACAGAACTCTAAATCTAGGCGATAGTTTTTATTAACACTGTAAATTGGCTCCTAGAAACCCAATTCTTAAGAGATGGAAACATAAAAAGTCCCTAAATTAATGGAATTGCTTCCCTTGGTTTACAAAACAAATTATATTTGAGCAATATGAAAAGAGATCTGTGACAGAAAGGCAAGTAAAGACATTTATTAAAAAATTGGGTGTTTATTGGCAGTCAAGAATAGAACATTAAAAAACAAGAGCTACACCCATATAAGAAATTAGAAAGGATTAGTTAACTTTATGATTTAGAATAATAACTAACGGATAGACCTTATGAGGATGAGGGGACTACTAAATGGGAGAAGTAAATATATATTAGTCCCCTCTTTTTACCCCCCCCAGCAGATTTAGCTTGAGGTAAATGTTTAACAAAATTTAAAATAATAGGTATGTACTAGGTATCTGAATAGATAGATAAATAATAATTCCAAGAGTCAATGTGGAAAATACATAGTTAAATTTTGTTTTGATGATGGATTTTGCCTTGCCTAAAAAAGTGAAAAATATTAAATATATGTAATTACTCAATGTAATGTATTATGTACTGATTATAGATAAAGAATTAACAAAAAGGAAATTCCAATACATATTCAGTTTAAGGGTTCCATTTGGTAAGCAGTGGGCCTTCAAGATCTCCAGCTATCTAAACTGTTTGCACATGTTTGGAGTAAGTGAGCAGTGGATGAGCAGCATCTAATACTCACATTTGGACATGGACTGGTCTTACAACTTTTATTTTTGATAAAGTCCTTGAAACCTCTTCCTCTATAAAAAGAAAAGTACTACTCACATTATTATTTATAGTAACATCCCTTAATATAATCTCACTATCTTTACCATCTGTTGTAAAGACTGAACAAAAAGTAATCATTTAAAAAGTTTGCTATTTGTTTATCTTCTTCTACTACTCTATCATCATGCTTGAGTCTTACTATCCCTCTGTTAGTTTTTCTCTTTTCACTGATATATCTAAAGAAGGTTTTGTCACTGTTTTCAGCTTTAGCCTTTCTGATTAACTGCTTTGTCATCTTTTAATGGGTTCTCCATTTTTCCTTATCCTCTTCTGAGCCAGTGAGTTTTAATTTTTTTTAGACTGTCTTTTTTTGTCTTAACTGCATGTGCTACTTCTCTTGAAAACCATACAGGTATTCCTTTTCTTTTACTTTTGCAAACAAGCCTAATACAGTGTTTAGTTGCATCTAGAATAGTGTATTTAAAATATTCCCACTGTTCATGTACTCCTGTAATCTGTGCCATCGCTTTTAGAGATTCATTTAGGTATCTGCCCAAGTCTAAAACTTTTGTTTTACTATGGTTGCACAGTACCTTTGCCTGAATATTAAACCATACAGACTGATGATCACTAGAGCCTAAAATCTCACCCACAGACACTTTATATACTATATCATTGTTTGTAAGTACTAAATCTAATATGGTTAATTTACGTGTTGGTTCTATAACTAGTTGCTCAAGAGATTCCCCTTGTAAAGATACCAGAATATATTTACTTCTACTTGATTTGGCAACAGGTACTACATCTACATCAGGCACATTAAAGTCCACCACTACTATAACATTGCCCTTCTTTGTAATGTTGGCTATTTCATCAATTAATAAATTATCGGATGCTTCATCCTGTAATGGTGGTCTATATACTACCCCTATTCTAAACACTTGTTTCCCTTCAGTTTTTATAGTTACCCAAACACTTTCTACATTGTCATTTTTTTCTACAATTTCAGTTACATAATATTTTCTTTTACGCACAAAGCAACTCCCCCCTTTTGTTCTATTCTATTTTTTAAAACAAAATGTAGCCAGGTATGATTGTTTCCCAGTTGTCTCTGTTATACAGGTGAAACTCGTAAAATTAGAATATGGTGCAAAAGTTAATTTATTTCACTAATGCAACTTAAAAGGTGAAATTAATATATGAGATAGACTCATTACATGCAAAGCAAGATAGTTCAAGCCGTGATTTGTCATAATTGTGATGATTATGGCTTACAGCTCATGAAAACCCCAAATCCACAATTTTAAAAAAATAAGAATATTGTGTAAAGATGCAATATTCTAGGCTTAAAGTGTCCCACTCTAATCAGCTTATTAAGTCATAACACCTACAAAGGGTTCCTGAACCTTTAAATGGTCTCTCAGTCTGGTTCAGTAGGAATCACAATCTTGGGAAAGACTGCTGACCTGACAGTTGTGCAGAAAACCATCAATGACACCCTCCATAAGGAGGGGAAACCTCAAAAGGTAATTGCAAAAGAGGTTGGATGTTCCCAAAGTGCTGTATCAAAGCACAATAATAGAAAGTTATGTGGAAGGGAAAAGTGTGGAAGAAAAAGGTGCACAAGCAGCAGGGATGACAGCAGCCTGGAAAGGATTGTCAGGAAAAGGCTATTTAAAAGTGTTGGGGACTTTCACAAGGAGTGGACTGAGGCTGGAGTCAGTGCATCAAGAGACACCACACACAGACGGATCCTGGACATGGACTTCAAATGTTGTATTCCTCTTGTCAAGCCACTCCTGAACAACAAACAGCGTCAGAGGCATCTTACCTGGGCTAAAGAAAAACAGACCAAAATCCTGTTTCTGATGAGAGCAAATTTTGCATTTCATTTGGAAACCAAGGAAGAATGGAGAGGCACACACTTACAAGATGCTTGAAGCCCAGTGTGAAGTTTCCACAGTCTGTGTTGATTTGGGGAGCCATGTCATCTGCTGGTGTTGGTCCACTGTGATTCATTAAGTCCAGGGTCAATGCAGCTGTCTACCAGGAGATTTTGGAGCACTTCATGCTTCCTTCTGCAGACAAGCTCTATGGGGATGCAGACTTCATTTTCCAGCAGGACTTGGCACCTGCCCACACTGCCAAAAGCACCAAAACCTGTTTCAATGACTGTGGGATTACTGTGCTTGATTGGCCAGCAAACTCACCTGACCTGAACCCCATAGAGAATCTATGGGACATTGCCAAGAGAAAGATGAGAGACATGAGACCGAACAATGCAGAAGAGCTGAAGGCCGCTATTGAAGCATCCTGGTCTTCCATAACACCTCAGCAGTGCCACAGGCAGATAGCTTCCATGCCACGCCGCATTAAGGCAGTAATTGCTGCAAAAGGGGCCCAAACCAAGTACTGAGTACATACAGTGTGCATGCTTATACTTTTCAGAGGTCCGATATTGTTCTATGTACAATCCTTGTTTTATTGATTGCATGTAATATTCTAATTTTCTGAGATTGTGGATTTGGGGTTTTCATGAGCTGTAAGCCATAATCATCACAATTATGACAAATCACGGCTTGAACTATCTTGCTTTGCATGTAATGAGTCTATCTCATATATTAGTTTCACCTTTTAAATTGTATTAGTGAAATAAATTAACTTTTGCACAATATTCTAATTTTTCGAGTTTCACCTGTAGCTACTAAATCCAATTTATCTTGAATCATTATTGCAGTAAGTTCGGGTAATTTACTTACTAAACTGCGAGCATTTGTGTACATTGCACGAAAAATATTTCTAGAATTCTCAAATCCTTTTGCATGGTCAATACATCCCCTGCCTACATTATTCAAAGTCTTATTCCTGAAAGTAGTGTTTTTTATTAAATAAACTTGAATGTAAAATTTGGTTGACTGTTTTGTCATGCTCTGGGGGAAAATGGGTATGTTTTCATCTGTCCCCCTTCTTTATTTTAAATTGCTACTAATAAAGTCTTTAAATTCTTTACTCAATACTCCTGTCCCTTTAATATCCAGATGAAAACCATTCTTCTTATACAAGCTACTATCAAGCCAAACAGGGCTATGATGGCTCGGAAAACTATATCTTTTCACCCTGAACCACCTGTCTAACCAATATTTAAATTCTATAATATACTGTATTCTTCCTTTTTCATTTCCATACACAGGTAAAACAGAAGAAAAGGACACAGATGCAGCCACATGATCTAAACAATTTCCTAGTTTAAAAAAAAACAAACAATTTTGTACACCAACAACATGATTGCTAGCCAGGTCATTTGTACCTAGGGGAACAATAACATCTAACGCACTGTCTTTTCTAGCTGCCGTAACAATTCTTGAAATATATTTAAATCTCTGTGAGCGGGAGAACCTCAAAGACATCTAACCTCTCTCAAATCTAACCTCTCTCAAATCTCCTTTATCATCATCTATCTGTACATTTCTGAAAATAGTCACCTATTAACAATGTCTTACAGAAATTTACATTTGCAGTTCTTTATATATATATATATATATATATATATATATATATATATATATATATATATATATATATATATATATATATATATATATATATATATATATTCCAATTCATGATACAGCAAAAATAAAAAGCATTAGGAAGAACATCATAACAAAATATGGCATTACATAGAAAAGAAAAATACATAAGCACATTATCAAGTACATAACAAAAGAAATAATTAAGTCAGCAAGAACAATCCAATTCATGGATATTACACTTATTAATTATATCAAGATGAGCTCGAGCACACAATTATAGTTAAACAAATAATCAACAGCAAAGATAAACCTTAACTGTATGCTGAGACTTAATGTACCTCTTCCATCAGGTTCAAATTGAACCAGCTAAAACTTTCTCATGAATTGGAGATTTTCAAGAATAAAAAAATAAAAAATAAAAAATAAAAAAAAAAGGAAGAAAAAAGAAAGAAACAGAGAGGACAGAAGAATAATTGAGAAGGAGGGAAATGGAGGAAGGGACTGAATGCCTAACTTCCAAGTTGCCCCCAATGTGGGGGATAGCAATCTAACTGTGTAAGCTGGAGGAAGAGAGGGGAGGCACGGAAAGGATACAGAATATGTGACTGGGTCTCTAATAGGAGAGATATGATAACATTAAATGATTTTACCATTTAGCAAAAAAAGGCTTTAAGTTTATTATCTAGATGAATTAGTGGGTCTTGTTGATCTACTGCTAACTGAAATAACATATTCTTAATAAATGCTGCTATGGTTGGTGCACTTCTATCTTTCCAAGTTCTTAAAATCATTTGTCTAGCAGTCAGAATACCAGTGTTAATTAAATGTTTATTTTGAATGTGATCTTGAGTAATTAAACAAATTACTGTTTTTTCATCAAAATTAATCTTAACAGGAATAAAGCTATTTAACCAATAGGCAATTTGAGCCCAGAATGTTTTAATCTTAGGACAATAATAGAAGGCATGTAATAAATCTGCTCTAGGAAAATTACATCTGGAACAAACAAAGTTACTCTGTGTGCACCATTTGGCCATTTTACTGGGAGTAATATATGTTCTATTTATTAATCTTGTATATGATTCGCCAAATGAGATAGCTTACGTATACATGACTACAAGACCAAGACTCTGTTTGAAACAATCAAGATTAAGATCGTAAAAAGCCACTAGCCATTTCTGAAAGAGCTTTAATATTTTATCTTTAGTGTCATATGTTAGTAGTAGTTTATACAGCATCGTTAGAGAATGATTTCCTGAATGACAAATGCTAATAACGCCATCCATATCCTCCAATGTCCATGGATTGGAGTTAATAATTTGATGACTGTTGATATAGTGTCTGATTTGTAAGTAGGCAAAAAAAAACAGTTTTTTATCCAGCCCAAATTCTAATGACAGTAATTCAAAGGTTTTGACCTATTTCGTCTGTTGGTCTACTAGCTAAAAAATAAACTTTGGGCCTTTTTGAGCCCAGGTTTCAAAGTCCAGGTTTAAAATCAAGGTTACGCTTAACTGGAAGATATGAAGAGGCACTATTGTTAATATGCAAAGTTGGACAAATCTTATTCCAGGCTACTAAAATATTAAGGAATGAATATTTCAGTAAACCTTTTTTGTGTAAATTAGATAGATTCAAATGTAGAAGAGCTCTTAAAGAGTATGGTGAATACAGAACTTCTTCTTACACAGAATTTATGATTATGTCTGTGCCAGTGAGCCAGTCAATTGGGATCTTGGCCAAACATACCAGATTGTAAAACTTTAATATTGGGAAGTGCAAACGCTCCATGCTCCTTAAGATTAATTATTTTTTTTATTGACATTCAAGGTTTCCCTTTACCCCATAAAAAGCTTGAACACTATGGGGCCTATCTATCAAGCTCCATATGGAGCTTGAAGCCCCGTGTTTCTGGCAAACCTTCAGACTCGCCAGAAACACAAGTTATGGAGCAGTGGTCTAAAGACCGCTGCTCCATAACCTGTCTGCCTGCTCTGAGGAGGCAGACAGACATCTCCGCAATTCAACCCGATCGAATACGATCGGGTTGATTGACAACCCCTGCTAGCGGCTGATTGGCCACTAATCTGCAGGGGGCGGCATTGCACCAGCAGTTCACAAGAGCTCCTGGTGCAGCAGGAGGAAGAGTATTTTTGTGAAGATGATCATTTTGATTAATGTAATCTTGGCCGATAGAGTTAAAGGGAGTCGGGCCCAGTTTTTAAGATCTAAAAAGCAGTTCTGCCATAGAGAGGAGAAATTGAGCTCATACTATTCCTCTGAATCTTTAGATACTATTATTCAGAGATATTTAATTTTCCCTTTTGCTTGTGCAAATGGATTAATCATTTGACTATTTTCTTTAATGATCCAGAGTATTTCTGACTTGGTAAAGTTGATTCTGTATCCCGAGAATTTACTATATTCAGTGATAATGTCTAAAATAATGGAAATATTTAATTTGGTATTTCCTTCATAAAAGAGTATATCGTCTGCATAGGGGGACAGAATGAAACATATTTTACCTATAAGAATGCCTTCTAATTTTTTCCTACATATGATCGCTAAGGGTTCAAGAGCGATGTTTAAAAGTAACGGTGGAAAGGGGCAGCCTTGTTTAGTTCCTTTATGTAGAGTTATACTTGAGTATAGCAAACCATTAATACTTAAGGAAGAAATTGGATCGTGATAAATCAGTTTAATATAATTGAAGAAGGAGCCTGTAAAATCAAATTGCTCTAGAGTGGTAAACAAATGATCCCAAGAAATTGAGTCAAATGCCTTTTCGGCATCTGTAGTGAGTAATGCAAAATCATTTTGAGTATATTGTTTTTTTTTGTTTAGCGACATACAATGTTTTCTTAATAGTGTAGCCAATCTAATTTTTTTCTGTGGAGTCCTACCTGGTATAAAACCCGTCTGATATGTATGAATTATTTCTCCTATAATTTTCTAAAGTCTGTTTGCTAATATATTTGCTAGAATTTTGTAATCTGTATTAAGTAAAGAAATCAGTGTTCCCCAAGGGTCAGTTCTTGGGCCTGTTTTGTTTAACATGCTCATAAGTGATATTGGAAGTGGGCTTAAGGGGAAAGTTTGCTTGTTTGCTGATGATACAAAATATTGTAACAGAGTTGATGGTCAAGGAGGGGTTGATAAAATGAACAGTGATATTAAAAAACTAGAGGACTGGTCAAATAAATGGGATCTGAAATTTAATATTACCAAGAGCAAAAGTATGCATATAGGATCCAAAAACCCAAAGGCCATTAATAGTCTCAATGATACATTACTGACTGTTACTAAAGAAAAAAGGGACTTGGGAATTATTATTTCAGATGGTTTAAAATTTGGTACAAATGCAGTAGTGCAGCCAGTAAGGTAGATCGAATACTTGGTTGCATTGGGAGAGGTATTAGTAGCAGAAATAGCAAGGTTCTTATGCCACTCTACAGATCATTAGTTATGCCAAATCTGGAACACTGTGTACAGTTTAAGAGACCATATCTTCAGAAAGATATAAATAAGCTAGAAGCTGTCCAAAAGAGGGCTACTAAAATGGTACAGGATCTAAAATATAAAATGTACAAAGAAAGACTCTCTGATCTAAATATGTATAGTTTAGAGGATAGAAGGGAAATAGATGACATGATAGAAACCTTCAAATATATGAAGGGACTTAATAAAGTAGAAGCTGAAGGAATTTTCTACAAAAAAAATAAATGCCAAAACAAGGGGTCACAATCTAAAGTTAGATGGAGAAATACATTTTAGGAAGCATTTTTTTAGAGAAATGGTTGTGGATTCATGGAATAAATGTCCATTTGAGGTGGTAAACACAAAGACTGTAATGGATTTCAAAAATGCCTGGGACATACATAAAGCTATCCTAAGAAAAAAATAATATGTAATATGGGTAGACTTGATGGACCTTTTTGGTTCTTATCTACAGTCAAATTCTATGTTTCTATGTTTCTAACTGTTGCTTCCTAACTCGTAAATAAATAACAATTAAAATTTGTGCTCATTCAAATTAAAAAAGAGACTATCTACATAGATACAGTGTTAAATCACCTTCAGCAGCAGGGCATTTGTCTTTTACTAATGAAAATGATAAGTTATCACAAGCAAAACATGGCTTTTTTAATTCTTGAAGTTTTGGATGGAAATCACATTCCTTTCCAACTCGGACTAAAGTGTTATATAGAGTCCATTTAAGTTGTGATGCAGTCTATAGATCCAAGGATAAAATGTATACACACTGAGTATTCATAGAAGTTTAAAACCCTAACCCATTAAAACAAAAAAACAACAACAAAGGCAATGTGGAATATCACAATTAATTAAAGATTAACTCTAACCATACCTAATTTCTTAACCATTATTTTGTGCATTAGTTAAGGCACAAATGCATCTAATATTATCCACCTACATAATTATTTATTTGATTAGTAAATTACATTTGTGTTTAGCAATGAAATAAAAAACTATAAAACAAAATAATCAGCATCTAATAATCATTTTACAGAATAACATAACATCAATTCCTATCAATTAGAGTTTTCTTTAAATATTTATGTTCAACGTGGATGTTTTTTGGCTTTGGTGTTTAGTGATCTTAGAATAAACATCTGTTATCAGCCATTTCTGCAGGTCATGATTTGATTTGTAATATTCCAACTGGTCATCACACACATACATGTACAGTTTAAAAGAAGTTATTCACTTAAAAAGACTTCCTCTTCCTTCCAAATCTATTAATTTCCCTTTAAAAAGAATTATCAATAACGTACTGTCACGTCATACACAACATCATACTTACATTCCTTTCATTGTGTTTCTGAATTCTCTAATATTTCTTTAATAATAATCATAGTACATGTTGCAGAAGCAAATATCATGGCACATATAGTAGTTAATCATGAAGCAGGTATGGAGCTACACAATTTGGTCATAAAAAACATATCAGGAATTTACTTCCCAAAGACATCCAGTTAATCAAATTCCATAAAGGGATATGAAACCCAAATTTTTTCTTTCATGATTCAGATAGCAAATACAATTTTAAACAGCTTTCCAATTTACGTCTATTGTTTAATTTTATTCCTTCTCTTGTTATCCTTTCCTGAATAGTTTATCTAGGTAAGCTCAGGAGCAGCAAAGAACCTAGGTTCTAACTGCTGATTGGTGGCTGCATATATATTTACCAATTGTCATTGGCTCCCCATGTGTTCAGTTAGAAACCAGTAGTGCATTGCTGCTCTTTCAACAAATTATACCAAGAGAATGCAACAAATTAGATAATAGAAGTAAATTACAAAGTTGTTTAAATTGTATTCTCTATCTGAATCATGCAATTTTTAGTGGGGGGGGGGGGGGTTCATGTCCCTTTAATAAGCAATATAACAGTATGAGTCTGACACAAACAAATAAAATATAATTTTAGTTTTTCCTGAAAAAATCAGAACTTTTCACTATATTCAGATATCCAGAGTGCATTGGACTCAAATAACTTTAGAAAGATTATTTAGAGTCTTGCACAAACATCCTCGGACCAGTAGAGGTTCCAGAAATGTAAAGTTGTGGGGGCAACCACTTAATTCAAATAACTGTGTACAGGGGCCAGGAAGCTTGAGAACTGAGCCGAGGTTGAGGGTAGTAGGCAGGTCACTGGTGTCCCATGGGGGGAATCAGGGGGTGAAGGCAAAGTTGTAGGTGTTCTTTAGCTGAGCTAGTTAATTAGAGCTTTACTTGGAGGTTCAAGGTGGGCAAGTGGTCTGGTCAGTAGGAATGGCTAAGATTAAAGGGACAATGGAAGGGAGGGGTAATTTACACCTTCTTCCTTAGTCCAACAAACCCAATGACTTTGTTACTGTGACAAGAATGTCCTCTATTGGGGAGCACTAGTGAGGACATATTAACCTTGTTATATTTTATGTAATCTTTTTTATTGTTCACTGAAACATATTTTTTTTTTTTACATAACCAAAAAATAGTAAACAGGATGGCAATGAAAACAAATTGATAAAAAAAAAATCATCAATGCATTTACTTTCATTTTATCTCTTAATTTACAGTATACACAGAGAGCAACTCAAAATGTTTCAAAATGTTTCAAAGTTGAATCAAGTATCTCACTTACATTATAGAGAAGTTAGACGATTGGAAAGTTTAGAAAATGAAATTGCTGTGATAACCTCTGGTTAATCCAAATCACTCTAATGATCATGTTTTGATGCTAATTGTAGCAATTATAAAGAAAGAAGACATATGATTGGTACCTATCCTTGCCCATGAGCAAATGTAAAGGGCAATTAACAACAGATTAGCTCCTTGTTTTAGCTTGTCACAGGAGAATGAGCACTGACCTCCTCATTTCATCCTCATTAGTGTCTCAGGTCAACAGAAACAGTGTTCTTTAATCATCACACATCATCCCTCATACCACCTTACGTGGTAGCAAATGATGTGTTGCCATCAAAGCTACAGGTCAGATATACACTAGGTTCTTATTAAAATACTGTGTAAATGGCAATTCAGTCAACAGTAGGACAAATAGGTTATGTCAGTAAATTGCTATTGTTGCTGAAAAAAATTACAGTTATTGATTTTTTTTTTATTAGTAAAATATGTTGAATTTTTTTTTTTCCTCTAAATGTGACACTGATTTTATGTTTAATGTAGTGGATAATATTGCATGATAAATCAATTTTAAAAAATAGGGATTGTGTGTGTACAATAATAAAAGAATATTTTGTAATATTTTGCTAATTACTGTAACTGTCTATAGATAACCTCTGAAGACTGACATGGTTCAAGTCAGCTAGTGGCATTGTAAATGAGCTCCATTCATTTCCTTTCTTTGGCATATGGCATGCCATTGTCCATGACCACCGAGGCAGAAGTGATGCAATTTGTTGGCATGTACTATCACATAGCAAGCTATCTGTCCCACTGAGTCCTTGGAACACAGCAATACTGAAAAAGGGCATCCAAAACTTTACATCTTTATTAGAGGAACACAAATGCACATTGGCCTTCAACACGGTTATTTACACAAATTATTCCTTCAACATAAATTGAAAATATCAAACATGGGACTGCCTGCTTTATATGTAGATACAAAATTTGATCAATAATTAAAAATATTGTTAATGAGAAAAAAATAGCCTTACCTTACCTTATTAACTTTATTTAAAGGATTTTTCCCTTTGCGTAAAATAAAAGATAATTTAATTCTTCTTATTTTATGTTATAATAATTTTTTTCGCTGTTTATATGCTATATGTTTTGTAACTTGTGAAAACATAAATAAAACATTACAAAAGCTAAGTTTATTAATAGTTTTATTTTAAAAATGTTAATGCTTTTTGGCATCTTGTCATCTTATGATTAATACTGATAAAATAAAGGTTTGTGCGCAATAATGTAATTAATTCTATTTAAGAACTTTTAATGGAGAAGCAAAGGTATAGGTAACAAGCCAATTAGTATACCTAACAATGTGTGGAGTAAACTGATCCTGAGGCTCAGGACTACCATAAGGTTCAGTAGATTTTTTTTTACTATTATGTAACTATGGGCACGATATTAGGCTAGATTACAAGTGGTACACTATCGTTAGCATGAGGAGCGCAAACGTGATCATGAGATTGCAGTCTTTTTTGCACTCTAATCCACATTGTAAGTGGCACAGTGTTTAAATTACCACAAATTGGTTTGCGTGAACTCACAGTAATTTACATTTACCATATTTTCTATGGGCGGCGTTGAACATCAATGTGCACTCCTATTACAAACTGAGATCGCTCAAACACAAGCACATTATATGTTCAAACTTTTTACATGAACTCAAAGCTCACGTAAAGAGTTTGGAAAAAAAGTTGCACTAAGCAACCCTAAAACACCACATAGCCCACAGTAAATTACCCCACTACACTAGTAACCTCAAACCGCCACTTAGCGATGGCTAAACTCATAGCCCAGGTGCCTGTAAACACCAACATCTAAAGCTCCCCCTGCACATCGCGTTCACCGGAGACCATAAGTAAGATGGCCTCATACTTTCTTTAGGAGTAAGGGTATGAGAAGGTGCAATGAAAATCCTGTATTTAGTTTATGAAGAATTAATTAAATTATACAGACACATTCCCAACTAGAAAGACAGCTGTGCTTATAGTTACAGACTATTTGTTAGGGCTCCAAAAAATCATATCATATTCTTTAATATATAATAGCATTAATAATATGGTGCAGAGCCTATTAGTACAGAGATTATTTTTATATATTAAATTATACAGACATATTACCAACTAGAAACACAGCTGTACTTAAGGCTACAGATCTCTATCTGTGTGGGCTATAAAAAAATCATATAATATTCTTTCACATATAATAGCATCAATAATATGGTGCATACCCTATAAGAACATAAATGATTTTTATATTATATTATTTATTATGAATAATAATATGCTTATATTTACCTATATGAAGCCACCATTTTGTGGGTAGCAACTAGTTTACATCCACCTGTCACCTGTGATGTCAGAATAGGCACATGACTGCTGCTAACAAATGATAGAAAGTGCAGGAAGCAGGTAGCACTGACAACAGAGGTCTTTTCGCTGAATGGGAACTAGCAGTTACAATTTTATTCCAAATCTCACTGCGGAGGTTTCAGGAAGTTGATTGGGACAGCCAATAGAATGCAAGCTCAATCCTATTGGCTGATTGCATCAGCCAATAGAATTTTTCCTACCTTAATTCCGATTGGCTGATAGAATTCTATCAGCCAATCGGAATTCAAGGGATGCCATCTTGGATGATGTCATTTAAAGGAACATTCATTCAGTCGTCGGATGTTGTTACAAGAGGATGCTCCGTGTCGGATGCCTTGAAGATGGACCCGCTCCGCGCCGGATAGATGAAGATAGAAGATGCCGCCTGGATGAAGACTTCTGCCCATCTGGAGGACCACTTCTGCCTATCTGGAGGACCACTTCTGCCAGCTTCGTGGAGGACTTCGGCCTGGTTGGGTGAAGACTTCTTCTTTTGGGTGAAGACTTCTTCTTTAAGGAAGGATTGGATGGGTTTTAGAGTAGAGTTGGTTGTGTGTATGGTGGGTTTTAATGTTGGGAGGAGTTGTAATTTTTTTTTTACAGATAAAAGAGCTGATTATTTTGGGGCAATGCCCCGCAAAAGGCCCTTTTAAGGGTTATTTGTAATTTAGTGTAGGGTAGGGCTTTTTTATTTTGGGGGGGCTATTTTATTTTGTTAAGGGGATTAGATTAGGTGTAATTAGTTTAAAAATCTTGTAATTATTTTATTATTTTCTGTAATTTAGTGAGGGTTTTTGTACTTTAGATAATTGTTTTTAACCCCTTAATGACCGAGGACGTGCAGGGTACGTCCTCAAAAAAAAGGCAGTTAATGCCTGAGGACGTACCCTGCACGTCCTCTGTGTGGAAAGCAGCTGGAAGCGATCCTGATCGCTTCCAGCTGCTTTCCGGTTATTGCAGTGATGCCTCGATATGGAGGCATCCTGCAATAACCTTACATGGCCTTCCGGTGCAGAGAGAGCCACTCTGTGGCCCTCTCTGCACCGGACATCGATGGCCGGTATCGTTGGTGGGTGGGAGCCGGCTTGGGAGGCGGGTGGGCGGCCATCGGTGGGTGCCGTGAAGTCAAGGGGGGCGGGAACGTTAGGGGGCGCGCGCGGGCGCGCGCGCGTGCACGGAGGGTGGCGGGCGGGCGCGTGCACGGGCGGGAGCGGGTGGGAACCGCTACACTACGGCAAATATATTTAATAAAAAATACCCAAATCTTGTTTGTGCAAAAGCACAAAAAGAGATCGTGGAGGGGTGGGGGTTGGTTTGGTGTGGGGGGAAGCTACACTACAGAAAAAATTAGTAAAAATTTAAAAAAAGCATGTTTTTCTTCTAAACTGGGTACTGGCAGACAGCTGCCAGTACCCAAGATGGCGCAGATTAAGTTAGAGTGGGAGGGTTATAGAGCTGTTTGGGGGGGATCAGTGAGGTTAGGGGATAAGGGGGGATAGTACACAGCAGCATATGTAAATATGCCTTTTTAAAAACACACAAAAAAACCAAATATAGCTTTTATTTTAGTACTGGCAGACTTTCTGCCAGTACTTAAGATGGCGGGGACAATTGTGGGGTGGGGGAGGGAAGAGAGCTGTTTGGGAGGGATCAGGGGGTCTGATGTTTCAGGTGGGAGGCTGAGCTCTACTCTAAATGTGATATTAACCCTGCAAGCTCCCTACAAGCTACCTAATTAACCCCTTCACTGCTAGCTATAATACACGTGTGATGCGCAGCGGCATTTAGCGGCCTTCTAAATACCAAAAAGCAACGCCAAAGCCATATATGTCTGCTATTTCTGAACAAAGGGGATCCCAGAGAAGCATTTACAACCATTTGTGCCATAACTGCACAAGCTGTTTGTAAATGATTTCAGTGAGAAACCTAAAATTGTGAAAAATGTTACGTTTTTTTTAATTTGATCGCATTTGGCGGTGAAATGGTGGCATGAAATATACAAAAATGGGCCTAGATCAATACTTTGGGATGTCTACTAAAAAAAAATATATATATGTCAATAGATATTCAGAGATTCTTGAAAGATATTAGTGTTCTAATGTAACTAGCGCTAATTTTGAAAAAAAATGGTTTGGAAATAGCAAAGTGCTATTTGTATTTATTGCCCTATAACTTGCAAAAAAAGTAAAGAACATGTAAACATTGGGTATTTCTAAACTCAGGACAAAATTTAGAAACTATTTAGCATGGGTGTTTTTTGGTGGTTGTAGATGTGTAACAGATTTTGGGGGTCAAAGTTAGAAAAAGTGTATTTTTTTTCAATTTTTCCTCATATTTTATATTTTTTTTATAGTAAATTATAAGATATGATGAAAATAATGGTATCTTTAGAAAGTCCATTTAATGGCGAGAAAAACGGTATATAATATGTGGGGGTACGGTAAATGAGTAAGAGGAAAATTACAGCTAAACACAAACACCGCAAAAATGTAAAAATAGCCTTGGTCCCAAACGGACAGAAAATGGAAAAGTGCTGTGGTCATTAAGGGGTTAATTGTATTTAATTGTATTTAGTTTAGGAAATTTATTTAATTATAGTGTAGTGTTAGGTGTAATTGTAACTTAGGTTAGGTTTTATTTTACAGGTATATTTGTATTTATTTTAACTAGGAAGTTATTAAATAGTTAATAACTATTTAATAACTATTGTACCTAGTTAAAATAAATACAAAGTTGCCTGTAAAATACATATAAACCCTAAGCTAGCTACAATGTAACTATTAGTTATATTGTAGCTAGCTTACGGTTTATTTTATAGGTAAGTATTTCGTTTTAAATAGGAATAATTTATTTAATGATAGTAATATTTATTTAGATGTATTTAAATTATATTTAAAGCTTTATTGTAATGTTAGGTTTTAGGTGTGAGGTAGATTAGGTTTTATTTTACAGGTAAATTTGTATTCATTTTAACTAGGTAGCTAATAAATAGTTAATAACTATTTACTAACTAGTCTACTTAGTTAAAATAAATACAAACTTACCTGTGAAATAAAAATAAAACCTAAAATAGCTAAAATGTAACTATTAGTTATATTGCAGCTAGCTTAGGTTTTATTTTACAGGTATGTATTTATTTTAACCAGGTAGCTAGTAAATAGTTAATAACTATTTAGTAACTAGTCTACCTAGTTAAAATAAATACAAACTTACCTGTGAAATAAAAATAAAACCTAAGATAGCTACAATGTAACTATTAGTTATATTGTAGCTTGCTTAGGGTTTATTTTACAGATATTTAGTTTTAAATAGGAATTATTTAATTATTAATAGTAAGTTTTATTTATAATTATTTTAATTATATTAAAGTTAGGGGGTGTTAGGGTTACGTTAGGGTTAGGGTTACGTTAGGGGTTAATATATTTATTTAGTGTTAGTGATGTGGGAGGCCAGAGCTTTAGGGGTTAATAACTTTAGTATAGTGGCAGCGGCGACATTGAGGCGGCAGATTAGGGGTTAATAAATTTATATAGGTGGCGGCGACGTTGGGGTCAGCAGATTAGGGGTTAATAAATGTAATGTATGTGTTGGCGATGTCGGGGGTGGCAGATTAGGGGTGTTTAGACTTGGGGTTTATGTTAGGGTGTTAGGTTTAAACATACATTTTTATTTCCCCATAGACATTGCGATTGCAGGTGTTAGGCTTTATTTTAGCCGGCTCTCCCCATTGATGTCTATCAATGGGAAATCATGCACAAACACGTCAAAACACAGCTTGCATTTGGGTGAGGTATGGAGCTCAATGCAACCATATCGCCCGCACAAGCCGTTTTTTTTGCAAACCTGTAATAGCAGCGCTATGAAAGTTGAGCAGTGAAAATAACTTGCAAGTTATTAACGAGCCAGCCATAACGCAAAACTCATAATCCTGCTGACTGTTTCCTCTTAAGTTCACACATGTAAATACACTGATTGTTTCTTCTACATGCCCCGTGCTCTCTAGCAACCAATTGTGCAAGAGCAGGGCTTGTCAATTCACCTGATCAGGTCCGATTTGGGTGATTTAACTCTGCCCCCTCAAGTCCCCAGATGCTTAAATAACATTTCCTGGCCGCTTACATAAGCTTGAAACCCTAGAGCCCCAAAGCTGCATTCACAGCTTCATAAATGGGGCCAATTTTGTGTAAGTCAGAGGCCGGTAAGAAAGTATCAAACAATAAAGGGAGAAAAGGGTGTTCTGGTCTGTGAAAGGGGAGTTAGTGGGACACAGTCTGTAGAAGAAGTTTGGCATGAGTAGGTGTGAGAGGGATCAAGCCTTTGACACAATCTAGGTCAATAATAGTTGGAGAGATGTGTCCAGCATGTAAGACAAGCAGGGCAGGTATCAAACTGACAGAATGAGAGGGATCATCATGCTCTTAATCTGTCTACATCTCCGTGCTAATAGGGCACACTCACTTCTGTGATAGTTTTAGTTACCTAAGGGTACTGCAAGCAAAATGGATCAGTGAAATGTTTGCACACGTCCCAGGCTTATTTTTTAAAATTGCACCACTGTGACTCACTACAACTGAGGGGCCTATAGGAATTATAGACACTTTATATCAATTAATGTGTGTGTTGTTTACATTCCATAACATATACATACAGAATATCTGTGCAGAATTCCTTGAAGGGTGACATAACTCATATATTCTGGATCACATGTCACTCTTTGTGTGAGGCATGCAAATGATCTCAGTAATATCTGTCTGTTTGTTTTTGTGTAATATATATGTTATATGTATATATATATATATATATATATATATATATATATATATATATATATATATTTATATATATATATATATATATATATATATATATACACACACACACACACACACACACACACTTCTCATGTTCTTCTGTCCTCAGGTGATTCAGGTTTTATGTGCAGGGCCTGGCTCTGGCCCATCATTCATAATCTTAAGCCAGGGAGAAAGTATACATTTGTTTTTCCCAAATTACAGAGTCATTATCTGGACAAGACCTCACAATATTCTCTCTAAATAGTCACCAATAGTATAATTGTTAACTGCTGTAATTTGATTACAGAAGGATAGCCTTCTGAGGAACTACCTGTATTGTTCATCAATATATAATATATTCATGTGTAAAATGCATATTTTACCTTTGAGAGCCAAAAGAAAGGAAAATATTTTTCATACCTTCTCCACCAGGACTTTGACAGATTGCCACCTCTGAGAAGGCATTTTAAAGCATCCTTATAGTGACTGATTGCTAGATACAGCAACATCTTAACTCATTTTGGCTTTGTATTTCTCTGTGAGTACCAGCATCTTCTTCTAAAATGGATATAAAAGGAAAAATCACAGACATTCCACTTTCACTGATAACTTTCAGTCCCCTCACTCTGTCTTTGCTTTGTGCACTCCTATTCTAATATATTCTCTAATCTCTCTCAAAATATACCCTCTCCGCGATTATCCCCTTGATAACATTTTTAGTCACCATCTCTACACTCAGTATACCTAACCATTTAACCACCACTTTCACACCTACTGTCCTCACTCAACCTCTACTCTTATAACCCCACTTTTTACTCAGATTCTCTCATATCTGCTTTCAGACTGTACTCTCAGACTGGACTGGGTAAAAATTCTATTACCAGCACTCACCGATAGCTGCACATCATTCCGGGACTCAGGCAGTTAAAGGGACACTAAACCCAATTTTTTTATTTCATGATTCAGATAGAGCATGTAATTTTAAGCAACTTTCTAACTTACTCCTATTATCAATTTGTCTTTGTTCTCTTGCTATCTTTATTTGAAAAAGAAAGCATCTAAGCTAAGGAGCCAGACAAATTTTGGTTGAGACCCTGGACAGCACTTGTTTATTGGTGCTGTCCAATCAGCAAGGACAGCCCAGGTTGTTCACCAAAAATGGAACGGCATCTAAACTTACTTTCTTGCTTTTCAAATAAAGATATCAAGAGAATGAAGAAATTTTTATAATAGGAGTAAATAAGAAAGTTGCTTAAAATTGCACGCTCTATCTGAATCATAAAAGAAAAAAAACATAATTTATGCTTACCTGATAAATTCCTTTCTCCTGTAGTGTAGTCAGTCCACGGGTCATCCATTACTTATGGGATTATATCTCCTCCCTTACAGGAAATGCAAGAGGATCACCCAAGCAGAGCTGCTATATAGCTCCTCCCCTCTACGTCATACCCAGTCATTCGACCGAAACCAAACGAGAAAGGAGAAACTATAGGGTGCAGTGGTGACTGGAGTTTAAGATAAAAATTTTTTAGACCTGCCGTAAACAACAGGGCAGGCCGTGGACTGACTACACTACAGGAGAAAGGAATTTATCAGGTAAGCATAAATTATGTTTTCTCCTGTTAAGTGTAGTCAGTCCACGGGTCATCCATTACTTATGGGATACCAATACCAAAGCTAAAAGTACACAGATGACGGGAGGGAAAGGCAGGATCTTTACACGGAAGGAACCACTGCCTGTAGAACCTTTCTCCCAAAAACAGCCTCCGAAGAAGCAAAAGTGTCAAATTTGTAAAATTTTGAAAAAGTATGAAGTGAAGACCAAGTTGCAGCCTTGCAAATCTGTTCAACAGAGGCCTCATTCTTAAAGGCCCAAGTGGAAGCCACAGCTCTAGTAGAATGAGCTGTAATCCTTTCAGGAGGCTGCTGTCCAGCAGTCTCATATGCTAAACGTATTATGCTACGAAGCCAAAAAGAGAGAGAGGTAGCCAAAGCTTTTTGACCTCTCCTTTGTCCAGAATAAACGGCAAACAGGTAAGAAGTTTGATGAAAATCCTTAGTTGCCTGCAAATAAAATTTCAGGGCACGGACAACGTCTAGATTGTGCAGAAGTCGTTCCTTCTTTGAAGAAGGGTTAGGGCACAATGATGGAACAACAATCTCTTGATTGATATTCCTGTTAGTGACTACCTTAGGTAAGAACCCAGGTTTAGTACGCAGAACTACCTTGTCTGAATGAAAAATCAGATAAGGAGAATCACAATGTAAGGCCGATAACTCAGAGACTCTTCGAGCCGAGGAAAGAGCCATTAAAAACAGAACTTTCCAAGATAACAGCTTGATATCAATGGAATGAAATGTTCAAACGGAACACCTTGCAGAACGTTAAGAACTAAGTTTAAGCTCCACGGCGGAGCAACAGTCTTAAACACAGGCTTAATCCTAGCCAAAGCCTGACAAAAAGCCTGAACGTCTGGAACTTCTGACAGACGTTTGTGTAAAAGGATAGACAGAGCTGAGATCTGTCCCTTTAACGAACTAGCAGATAAACCCTTTTCTAAACCTTCTTGTAGAAAAGACAATATCCTAGGAATCCTAACCTTACTCCATGAGTAACACTTGGATTCACACCAATGTAAGTATTTACGCCATATTTTATGGTAAATTTTCCTGGTAACAGGTTTCTTAGCCTGTATTAAGGTATCAATCACTGACTCCGAGAATCCCCGCTTTGATAGAATCAAGCGTTCAATCTCCATGCAGTCAGCCTCAGAGAAATTAGATTTGGATGTTTGAAAGGACCCTGAATCAGAAGGTCCTGTCTCAGAGGCAGAGACCAAGGTGGACAGGACGACATGTCCACTAGATCTGCATACCAGGTCCTGCGTGGCCACGCAGGCGCTATTAGAATTATCGATGCTCTCTCCTGTTTGATCCTGGCAATCAATCGAGGAAGCATCGGGAAGGGTGGAAACACATAAGCCATGTTGAAAACCCAAGGTGCTGTCAGAGCATCTATCAGTACCGCTCCCGGGTCCCTGGACCTGGATCCGTAACAAGGAAGCTTGGCGTTCTGGCGAGACGCCATGAGATCCAGATCTGGTTTGCCCCAATGCTGAAGTAGTTGGGCAAACACCTCCGGATGAAGTTCCCACTCCCCCGGATGAAAAGTCTGGCGACTTAGGAAATCCGCCTCCCAGTTCTCCACGCCTGGGATGTGGATCGCTGACAGGTGGCAAGAGTGAGACTCTGCCCAGCGAATTATCTTTGAGACTTCCATCATCGCTAGGGAACTCCTTGTCCCTCCCTGATGGTTGATGTAAGCCACAGTCGTGATGTTGTCCGACTGAAACCTGATGAACCTCATAGTTGCTAACTGAGGCCAAGCCAGAAGGGCATTGAAAACTGCTCTCAATTCCAGAATGTTTATTGGAAGGAGTCTCTCCTCCTGAGTCCATGATCCCTGAGCCTTCAGGGAATTCCAGACAGCACCCCAACCTAGCAGGCTGGCGTCTGTTGTTACAATCGTCCAATCTGGCGTGCTGAAGGGCATCCCCCTGGACAGATGTGGCCCAGAAAGCCACCATAGAAGAGAATCTCTGGTCTCTTGATCCAGATTTAGCATAGGGGACAAATCTGAGTAATCCCCATTCCACTTAGCATGCACAATTGCAGCGGTCTGAGATGCAGGCGTGCAAAAGGTACTATGTCCATTGCCGCTACCATTAAGCCGATTACCTCCATGCATTGAGCCACTGACGGGTGTTGAATGGAATGAAGGACACGGCAAGCATTTAGAAGTTTTGATAACCTGTCCTCTGTCAGGTAAATTTTCATTTCTACAGAATCTATAAGAGTCCCCAAGAAGGGAACTCTTGTGAGTGGCAATAGAGAACTCTTTTCTACGTTCACCTTCCACCCATGCGACCTCAGAAATGCCAGAACTAACTCTGTATGAGACTTGGAAGTTTGGAAACTTGACGCTTGTATCAGAATGTCGTCTAGGTACGGAGCTACCGCTATTCCTTGCGGTCTTAGTACCGCCAGAAGAGATCCCAGAACCTTTGTAAAGATTCTTGGAGCTGTAGCTAACCCGAAGGGAAGAGCTACAAACTGGTAATGCCTGTTTAGGAAGGCAAACCTTAGATACCGGTAATGATCCTTGTGAATTGGTATGTGAAGGTAGGCATCCTTTAAATCCACTGTGGTCATGTACTGACCCTTTTGGATCATAGGTAAGATGGTCCGAATAGTTTCCATTTTGAACGATGGAACTCTTAGGAATTTGTTTAGGATCTTTAAGTCCAAGATTGGTCTGAAGGTTCCCTCTTTTTTGGGAACCACAAACAGATTTGAGTAAAACCCTTGTCCGTGTTCCGACCGCGGAACTGGGTGGATCACTCCCATTAGTAAAAGGTCTTGTACACAGCGTAGAAACGCCTCTTTCTTTATCTGGTTTGCTGACAACCTTGAAAGATGAAATCTCCCTTTTGGAGGAGAAGCTTTGAAGTCCAGAAGATATCCCTGAGATATGATCTCTAACGCCCAGGGATCCTGGACATCTCTTGCCCAAGCCTGGGCGAAGAGAGAAAGTCTGCCCCCCACTAGATCCATTTCCGGATCGGGGGCCCTCACTTCATGCTGTCTTAGGGGCAGCAGCAGGCTTTCTGGCCTGCTTGCCCTTGTTCCAGGACTGGTTAGGTTTCCAGCCCTGTCTGTATCGAGCAACAGTTCCTTCCTGTCTTGGAGCGGAGGAAGTTGATGCTGCTCCTGCCTTGAAGTTACGAAAGGCATGAAAATTAGACTGTTTAGCCTTTGGTTTGGCCCTGTCTTGAGGCAGGGCATGGCCCTTACCTCCAGTAATGTCAGCGATAATTTCTTTCAAACCGGGCCCGAATAATGTCTGCCCTTTGAAAGGTATGTTAAGCAATTTAGATTTAGAAGTCACATCGGCTGACCAGGATTTAAGCCACAGCGCTCTACGCGCTTGAATGGCGAATCCAGAGTTCTTAGCCGTAAGCTTAGTTAAGTGTACTACGGCATCAGAAATAAATGAATTAGCTAGCTTAAGGACTTTAAGCTTGTCTATAATCTCATCCAATGGAGCTGAGCTAATGGTCTCTTCCAAAGACTCAAACCAGAATGCCGCCGCAGCCATGACAGGTGCAATGCATGCAAGGGGTTGTAATATAAAACCTTGTTGAACAAACATTTTCTTAAGGTAACCCTCTAACTTTTTATCCATTGGATCTGAAAAAGCACAGCTATCCTCCACCGGGATAGTGGTGCGCTTAGCCAGAGTAGAAACTGCTCCCTCCACCTTAGGGACCGTCTGCCATAAGTCCCGTGTGGTGGCGTCTATTGGAAACATTTTTCTAAATATAGGAGGGGGTGAAAAAGGCACACCGGGTCTATCCCACTCCTTGTTAATAATCTCTGTAAGCCTCTTAGGTATAGGAAAAACGTCAGTACACACCGGTACCGCATAGTATCTATCCAGCCTACATAATTTCTCTGGAATTGCAACCGTGTTACAATCATTCAGAGCCGCTAATACCTCCCCTAGTAATACACGGAGGTTCTCAAGCTTAAATTTAAAATTTGAAATGTCTGAGTCCAGTTTACTTGGATCAGATCCGTCACCCACAGAATGAAGCTCTCCGTCCTCATGTTCTGCAAATTGTGACGCAGTATCAGACATGGCTCTATTATTATCAGCGCACTCTGTTCTTACCCCAGAGTGATCTCGTTTACCCCTAAATTCTGGCAATTTAGATAGTACTTCAGTCATAACATTAGCCATGTCTTGCAAAGTGATTTGTAAGGGCCGCCCTGATGTACTTGGCGCCACAATATCACGCACCTCCTGAGCGGGAGGCGAAGGTACTGACACGTGAGGAGAGTTAGTCGGCATAACTTCCCCCTCGTTGTCTGGTGAAATTTTCTTTACATGTACAGAATGGCTTTTATTTAAAGTAGCATCAATGCAATTAGTACACAAATTTCTATTGGGCTCCACATTGGCCTTTAAACATATTGAACAAAGAGATTCATCTGTGTCAGACATGTTTAAACAAACTAGCAAGCTTGGAAAATACTTTTCAAATAAATTTACAAGCAATATAAAAAACGTTACTGTGCCTTTAAGAAGCACAAAAAACTGTCACAGTTGAAATAACAATGAACCAAATTAGTTATAGCAACCAAATTTTCACAGTAAATGCATTAAGTTAGCAAAGGATTGCACCCACCAGCAAATGGATGATTAACCCCTTAGTACCCAAAAACGGATAACAATTTAATATAAACGTTTTTATCACAGTCAAAACACACTCTCACAGGTCTGCTGTGAGTGATTACCTCCCTCAAAACTAGTTTTGGAGACCCCTGGGCTCTGTAGAGACGTCCTGGATCATGGAGGAAGAAATAGGAAGACTGTGACTGAATTTTTACTGCGCAATAAAGCTCTAAAATAGGCCCCTCCCACTCATCATACAACAGTGGGGAAGCTCAGTAAACTGATTTTATTCAGAAACAAACGACAGCCATGTGGTAAAAATCATGCCCATAAAGTTTTATCACCAAGTACCTCAGAAAAAAACAATTAACATGCCAGTAAACGTTTTAAAAATAAAATTATGAAATGTTATTAATAAGCCTGCTGCTAGTCGCTTTCACTGCAGTGGAGGCTCAAATATAACTTAAATGTATACAGTATTTTCTTAGTGAAGTTCCATTCCCCATAAATACCTCAGTGTAAACATACATACATATCAGCCTGATACCAGTCGCTACTACTGCATTTAAGGCTGCACTTACATTACATCGGTATTAGCAGTATTTTCTCAGTCAATTCCATTCCTTAGAAAATAATATACTGCAACATACCTCCTTGCAGGTGAACCCTGCCTGCTGTCCCCTGTTCTGAAGTTACCTCACTCCTCAGAATGGCCGAGAACAGCAAGTGGATCTTAGTTACGACCGCTAAGATCATACACAAACTCAGGTAGATTCTTCTTCTAATGCTGCCTGAGAAAAAACAACACACTCCGGTGCTGTTTAAAATAACAAACTTTTGATTGAAGAAATAAAAACTAAGTTTAACAACCACAGTCCTCTCACACGTCCTATCTATTAGTTAGGTGCAAGAGAATGACTGGGTATGACGTAGAGGGGAGGAGCTATATAGCAGCTCTGCTTGGGTGATCCTCTTGCACTTCCTGTTAGGGAGGAGATATAATCCCATAAGTAATGGATGACCCGTGGACTGACTACACTTAACAGGAGAAATTGGGTTCAGTATCCCTTTAACCCCAAACAAGCCTGGGTGCAAATATAAGATATATATATATAGGAATATCTATTTAAAAATACTTAGAACATATTCCCTTATGTGAAGAACATTGTAAAGTGAAATATTTATATTAAAATCATAGTTAAACACTTTATTGAACATGAATATTGCTGACTCGTGTTAAATTCAATTGCCTCAAGCAAACACGTTTACTTTGAACTTGTAATACGCAAGCTACTTCCAACACACACAAAGAGCCGTGATAAACACCTTTTTGCTGACGTGCAACCGTTAGCGCGCCACTCGTAATCTAGATCTTTATGTACAGTAATTGTTTAACCGTAGTATTACCGATTATGATATGAGTAATACATTTGCAAATCTCTTCTATACAACAAGTCTATTAGGATGCTGCACCAACATTACATAATAAAATACTAATGGACACCGGTTTGTGGAAATGAGTATATTTACATAACAATGAACTATCTCTGTATGTGAGTAATTTATCTGTATGTTTCTTGACAGCTATATTAGCCACACAAAAAAACAAGTTTCCATCAATTGCTGACATTGCAGTACAATTCCCTGAAACTAAATGTGCATCTGATAAATTACAAAGATGCTAAATATTCCAAAGACTCCATTGTGAGATTTTTATCTAAGCAAAGTTACCTGATAGCGAGTTAATACATTTGAAATTAATAAATAATTGATAGATCATACTGAGCCAAGAGACTCATAATTTTGAAAAGTTTAAAGACAAAAAACAAACAAACACAATTTCCTTTAAAGCATATGTTGAAAATTATGTTGATATCTTTCTATTTAGAGATTTGACATTCAAAGTCTTCAGCAAGTTTTTCTCTTAGTCTTTTCCTGTGTGATTACTATCAGTAGCTAAGTCAATATTTTGTCAGGTAAATTTATACTTTATGGCTATTTAACACAAAGGTTTTCCTCAACATAAAAAAAAAACTCTTTTTTTTTCGTTTGAAAAGAAACCAAATAGTTTGATTTATAAATGTATACATTTTTATTACTTTACATGAATGTTATTAATCTTCATTAATATTCAAATTCAAATGCATTTTATAAAATAGGTATTTTTCTTGTCCAATGTCTAAATGATTTGACTTTATTTAGCATAAATATTTATTCATGATATTTCTACAATTTAAATGAAACTAGATTTTCATTTTAAAAGTTTGCCATTGAAGGGAAATGTGAGAGATTTTTTTTTTTAAATAACATACTATTAATAAAGGAAGTAGAATACATATGAAGTACAAACATAAACAAATGCTAAAAGCCAAGCACTTTTGTTCCTCACACTAATAAAAATAAAGCACAAATAATTATATGTAACATTAAATAAAAATTTTGTAAAAATTCTTAAGATGCACATATTTAAGAACACTTTAAAGGAATAGAAAGGTCAAAAATGAAATGTGCATTGGTGCATTTCAATGTGAAATAGAAGCATGTTTTGCAATATACTGCCATTAGCAACAATGCTTTTAACCCCTTGAGTGCTAACGACGGCAAATGTGCTTAGCACCCAGGTGGGAAAGTACTTAGCATTCAAAGGGTTAATAAAAGTAATTACAGTTTTTCTGCAGCATATGAACATATCCTGTGAAGTCCCACCCAACAGCATTTAAACACCACCCCTTCTTAGAGAGTCAGCAGTGGTTTGTATGACACAAATTCCATCTTAAGAAGCAATACACACCACTACCAGCTATGTGGGCATGCATTGTGATTGAATACAGCTGCACTGGCTCTCACAGGATACGTGCAGAAGCCGCTAAAAAACTATAATAACTTTTTTTTTTTTTTTTTATTTAAAGTTTTTATTGAGGTTTTCAAGAGAAACAATACAGACAATCCATGAGGAAAAAAAAAATATGATAATGACATACAAGAAAATAACATCCAATAAAAAATATTGTCCAGTATTTAAATATGATAATGACATACAAGAAAATAACATCCAATAGAAAATATTGTCCAGTATTTAAGGACACAAAACAGTGTCTGTAAAGTATATAAGACAAACCTAAATTAAACCTCGCTTTTATATTTTAGGGTTCCCCCAATAGACAAAAGGCCACTCTTGGACCTATACATATTCGTGTGACATAGAGAAGGGGGGCTAATAAGTCTCAAAGGCCACTTTTGGGCCATGATTTATAATACATCATATTCCCTGTTTTTGCAAACTAAATAATAGCAACGGCAGTAAAGGCACTATAGGTAACAAAGTTAATGGTAGAGTGTAGAGGTCAGATAATACTGAATATTGCAACAGGACATTAGAACAAAAAGTTAAGTTATAGACATGCAAGTACTATGGAGCATATAAATCACTAGACAACTAGCTTTATATAATACAACTGTAGGCTAGTCCTTAACATTTAACTATGTGGACCACATAACATGAATAGTGAGGCACCAACACCTAAACTATATAAAGAGAATTTAAAATATATCTATCATTAAGGGGGGGTATATAGGGGTGGTACATATACAGAGGTCCCAAATTCTCAGACTATGTTCTACTTGATCGCATCTAAGAGTAAACTGTGTGGAGTGACTAGCATTAATACCTATATAGGTAACAAGACAGCAAGGTTAAGCAGTTAATTTAGTCAGCAAAGTTAATGTGTTAAGATCAGCGGGTCAACACACTATAACCTAGGTAGATTTATAGGGATATTGAAATCTCATTACTCTTAGCCCTTCTACTAAAATGAGTGGGACCTATAAAGGGGATATATGAATTTAATGGCTTATAGCGATCTATAACAGAAAAACTGCGCTCACTAGGTTTTAGCTCATATGAACATGACAGTTACTACACATTAATAAGCCCTTTAACCATTGTATACACGACATGCATCTCAAGTAAATGCAATAGAGAGCTATGGCGTTCATGAGTCAATGGGCCCTGCTGGAAGTCCAAAAGCCATGGGGCAGTTTATGGGGGAAGGGAGCACCAACAACCGTTTTGGCTAGGAAACGTCCTTGTCATCCTGTGACTTGGGGTAAGTTCCCACTATATCATAGTTATCGCTGAATAAAGGGACAAACAGGATGTTAAAGTCCAATGGGTGTAGGGGTATGCAGAGCCTGAAGCGGCTCGTCATTCTGATTGTTCAGCTTACCCAACTCCGTTCCGCTCAAAGACCAAGGTGCTGACCTCGCAAAATAAGTTTCCAGGGCAGGAGAAAAATGCTGCCGTGTTCCCCCTGCAAGTACTCTGCCTACCACTGCCAGCAAGATGCAGATGACAGAGCACACTTATCGCTCCGATGGGTGACAGGCCTTGATACCTTGAAAGTAATGTTGGGAGCTTCTCACTACTCACTGCTCCATTTTCCGGCTTAGGAGTTAGTGCTGGGACATGTCGTCTGTTACACGCATGCGGATCCGCTGCCTCTGGAGGACCTAGGAAGCCAAGACTACGATTGAGCCCACCGCTCTCCCCGGCACGTCTCGGCCAGGCTAGATGAGGCTGTCTGGCAACCTCCGGTAATGGCAGTGTAGTGTCATTGGCGTCTGGGGCATGGCTGTATAGGGATCGCTGGGTTGCGACAACATCTTTGGGTAAGTACTGCGCTGATCTTTCCACTGCCCCCACAACACCACACTGCTCAATCCCAGGGCTTAGGACAGGGATAAGTTTGTCTTCGCTGTTACTGTTCTGCAATTCAGTATTCTGCTCACTTTCAAAGGTCTCTTTCATGGTAGTATTAGGAGGGCAAGGTGCCTGTGCATTCATTTGTGATCTCTCGTAGTGGCGGGGGACAGGCTGGATGATCCGCACAGTGGCTCTGCTTAATTGTGTCCTTTGTGCCTCCACAGCCCCTCCGGGACACATGGAAATGGTATGTGTATCAGCGATCTTAAATGGCGGATATGCCAAAACTTGCTGCATAGTACTTGGCTTTTTTTGGCTTTCGCCTCCAAGCGACTCAACCACGTTACTTTTACTTGTCTTAGAAGCAATAGATCTTGTAAGAGAATGCAGCTTCTCCACTTCAGTATCCCAAACTCTAGCGATTTCCTCAAAGTGCGATTGTAGAAGGGCCTCAATCTCCAACAGCATACCATGAGTGCCGGTCGCCATTGTGGAAGAGAGCTAGATCTTACAGGGATCAATGTTGTACAGAAATAAGGGCAGCAATAATATGCTGCTATTAACCCAGAGTCATCAAGATCCCCGGGGGGGGTAGTATGTGCGGCAGCCTCAACGGCACAGAGTAACTGAGTCACAAATTAGGCCTGCTTGCCATGCGGTCAGCTTCCATGCAATCAAGCTGAGGAACATAGGATGAGCCGTCTATATAATATTATCTCGCTAACTCCTCCAGGGAAACTTCAGGGCACCTTCCCAAAGGTGTCAGGTGCAAAAGTTATTTTTTTAAAAGAGAGAATAATAGTTATATCCAAGTAAGAGTCAGGAGCTCCTCATATACACGACCTTCCGCAACAGCTGTAGGCTCCGCCCCCCAACTATAATAACTTTTATTAGAAGCATTTTTTGCTAATGGATGTATATTGCAAAAATGTTTTTAATTGAAATTGAAATGCACCCATGCACATTTCATGTTTTACCTTTCCATCCCTTTAATAGTTTATTTATACAGTTATAAACATTGACATTTCTGAATATAATGGTTTTTAATATTGCAAATTTTTTTTTTTTTTGTGCACCTATTATTTATTTCTAGTGACATGGTCAAGTATGTATATATATACAATTTCAAATTAGAAGAGGCACTTTCTAGGTTTAGCAACATTTTCACCCTTTAATGACAGTGACGTTTCAGGGTTTTGCCTCTGTCTTCAGACCAAAACATGATGTACATTAATGAGGGGTGAAAAAGTTGCAAGACCCAGAGAGTGCTTCTTGTACTTTGAAATTGTGTCTATTTTATGAATGCATCCTGGGCAATTACACAATGTGGTACTGTGAGTGTGAGCCTGTGAGAGACTAGATCAATAGATATAGAATAGAGTAGAAAGACAATTATGTGCTTATATTTCTTAATAATTTGAATCATAGTGTAAGGGCCACATAAAGCAGTAGAATTGTATATTTAACAAGTATATAATGAAAAAACAATAATTTAACACCTAGATTTTTTTCTGACAAATGTATTTTTTCTCCTATTTTCTAGCCCCCTGTATCATGTGACAGATATCAGCCAATCACAGACTAGTATACGTATACCCTGTGAGCTTGAACAGTTGCTCAGTAGGATCATGTTTCCCAGAAAGTGTAAACATAAAAAGACTGTGCAAAATTTGATTATGGACGTAAATTGGAAAGTGTCTTAAAACTGCATGTACTATCTGAATCATAAAAGTTTATTTTGACTTGATTGTCCCTTTAAATAAACAAGTCTTTAATATGGAAACAAAAATCACATTAAAATCATAATTGATATAAAATTGATGGCATTTCATTCAAAAGAACAAAACAGAGAAATGAATACAGGCGCAACATTTCCATTGCTGGTAATAGTAACAAACAACATAATAAGAATAAGGGTAATAAGAATAAGAGAAGAGGATACCGTAGACATAGTAACAACAAACAGAATAAGTCAGTGTCATTTTCTGGTAGCGACACTGACTGGTCCTCTGATGGTAAGCAATCAGATACTGAGGAAACCCACACCAGAGTAGAAGCAGTTCAGACACATCCTCAAAATATTGGGATCCTTAAAAATAATACAGTCACAATCACTTCAGGGGATACTGTGCAAAGGGAGACACCAATCCATCATGAGGGGTATATGGTATCTAAATATGTCCCTAGTAAAACAGTACAAACAAATGCATTTAGCAACACTACCATGATTGAACAGGTTTTTCCCTTGGGGCAGGGTCCTTCAGGGGGGGAGGGAGCAACTCTCAGTCACACAATCAAGAAAGGTATCAACTGAGGGGGAACCGCTCAAACACAAAATACAAGTAAATAATGTTATTAACATTTCCTTGACTGTTCTGACCCAAGCACAAATTGAAGTCTTGGGTTATGGTTTGGGATTTGCACCGTCTGTAAATTTTAACTTGTTTCAGACTCTAATTGATCTCAACAAACTAGTGAGGAATATTACTTTGAAAAAGTATTTTGCAAATGAAACGGACTCCACTGTAACCACAGCCACTGCACATGTAGGGAGTACAATTAGACAGGCAGAGTTCCACACATTTGAAGAGAACTGTGACCTGGCCAGCCTACAGGCTTTAGAAACTGCAAGTATGCCTGCCCATGGTAACCTCAACAGTGGTGCTAAATTTCGGGAGAAGTAAAAATTCTACCCTATACACAATAGAGGTCGCATTGTTGAGACCTTTTATGATAGGGTGGAAAGAGATCTTTTGGCTCTTCAGTGTGGTCTAGGGCCTACAAGACATAATCTTTCTTTAAAGCTAAAAGAAGCATTAAGAGCTCTTGAACAGAATAATTCCGTTGTGGTGCACCCTGCGGATAAGGGCGGCACCACAGTGGTAATGGATCAATCTGATTATGTCTTGGAGGCCCTGCGCCAACTTGAGAACGATCGAGACTATGAGGTGCTGTCTCATAATCCTACCAATGCTTTCAAAAAGGAAGTAAAGGACATTTTGGACGATGGTTGGAACATGGGTATATAGATTTACATACTGCACAATATTTGGAAGTTTCTTTTCCCAAAATACCCATGTTCCACTATTTTCCCAAAGTCCATAAGTCTTTAAGTGACATCAAGGGCAGACCCATAGTCATCGGGGTGGATTCCCTGCTCGAACGCCTATCTCAGTGGCTCGATGCCCTATTACAACCGATTGTACTTAACTTGCTCTCCTATACCCGTGACTCTAAACACATCCTCAACCTCCTTACCAGTGTGAAGTGGGACGAGACATATTGTTGGATAACCATAGATGCTGTTTCCTTGTACTCGTCCATTTCGCACTTTAGGGGTATTGAGGCTGTCAAGTTTCATCTCACCAATTCCACAGAATATACCTCTGATTTTCAGATCTATATTCTTAGGGTCCTTGAGTTTCTGTTAACTCATAATTTTTTCTGCTTTGAGGGGGTGTACTATCTCCAAAGATGTGGCACAGCGATGGGGGCGAAATTTGCACCATCCTATGCCAATCTCTATCTTGGCTGGTGGGAGCTGTGCCACATCTTTGGAGATAGTAATCCTTTCAGAAAATATATACGCTTTTTCAAGCGGTTCATTGATGATCTGTTGATCATATGGACTGGTCCTGTGGAATTGGTGAAGGAATTTGTTGATTATCTTAATGATAATACTTACAATCTTCAATTCACTTTTGAACATAATCCAACATGTATTACATTTCTGTCTGGAGGGTGATACAGATGGCAGTATACATACCAAGGTTTACCGTAAACCTATTTCGGGGAATTCCCTGCTGCATGCAGATAGTTGCCACCCCAAAAATGTATCGTATGCTGTGGCCAAAGGGCAATTTTCTCGTCTGAAGAGAAACTGTAGTAAGGAAGTTGATTATCTTAGGGAATCTAAGAACCTTGAACAAAGACTAAGAGAACGAAAGTATAGTCCAAGCCATATCAGGGAAGCTATACACAAAGTCCATAGCATACCAAGAAACAAATTGCTGGAAGATAAAAATGCTCAAGCTAACTCCTCTGATTTGCAAGGAGTACACTTTGTGACCACTTATAGCGATCAATACTCCAGTATTTGTAGTATTGTAAAAAAACGTTTTCCCCTGCTTGCAGCGGACGATTTGCTTAAAGATACCGTCCAAAAGGGCATCAGATGTACATATAAAAAGAGCCGCACCTTAGGCAGTATACTTTCACCCACTCAACTTAAACCTGTATATTCCTCAGACAGCTCATGGTTACGTCACAGGGGTATGTTTAGGTGTGGACATCGTAGATGTAGACCCTGTGATTATGTACAAGTTTTCAATACTTTTAGCTCAGCAGTCACAGGTAAAATCTATGACATAAAGACATGCATGAATTGCACTCACACGGGTGTCATTTATTTGATTACATGCATTAAGTGCAACATTTTGCATAATTATTTATTATGTTCAACTGTGCTAGATCAATGTGCCATCTATATGGATGGGATTCCACAGAAGCTTTATGTGGTCTCATTCTTATACTTGGTCATCCCTCTGTCAGATAGCATCCTGATACAGACATTCTATTGCTAGATTCATGTTATCATGTATTTATTTCTATTTATTTTTATTCATTCTAATGTGGATTGCTTTGTTACATATTTTTTGCATAAGATTTGACAATCTCTGATTTATTGAACCCCCTTCTTTATATACTCCTGTTGTAACAATTATAGTGCATTGGTGTATATCTATATTTGCATCTGCATTTATATATCCATTAGAATTCAATTTCTATGTTAGTGCTTGCTCTTCATTTTGAGAGTTTATGTATGCACATGGATTTAGGTATACCTCACTTATTCCTGCACACTGTCCTGGTTGAATGGATATATATATATATATATATATATATATATATATATATATATATATATATACAGATTCATTTATGCTATTATGGTCTTTCCTCCATTTATGTACTCATTTATAAACAAATTTTTATGAGGACCAATATGGGGTACATCCCTAGTTCAACATAATAATGTGGCATTAATGAGTTAAAGTTTGTGTGTATGTAGCTTAGTAGGCGTTTCTATTTCTTAATTGTTTCACCTATCAGGTACTGCGATGCCTGTTTTAAAAATCACTGTTGTGCAAAGCAAAGCATGCTATGACTACGGCAACCATGCCCGAAACATGTTAGCAGCTGTGCGTTGCCCACCTATGCGTTTGGGATGCCTCCCAATATTTAAAGATTTCAAATAAAAGATTTATTTTATTCTACAGCGGCTCCATATCTCCGTATTTCTTCTGTCCCTTTAAATAAACAAGTCTTTAATATGGAAACAAAAATCACATTAAAATCATAATTGATATAAAATTGATGGCATTTCATTCAAAAGAACAAAATCTGCTAAACACCAAATATTATTATTTAGAGTCAGAGCTCCATTTATCAACCTGCATATGTAGCTTTGGAGCTCATGCAAACTTCAAATTAAGAAGCAGTGGTCTTCTACAGAGTGATTGACAGGACCTGATCTGGTTGCACAAGAGCATAGCGAGGTGCAGCACAAGAAATGTTATCTGAATGCTGTGAATGTCAATCCCCAAACATGGGTGGACAGGTTTTCTAACTGAGAGTTTGACTGTGACTTGGTAATAAATAGAGTGCAAATGGTTAAACCATAACCATTACTTATTCAAAGACAAAATAAAAGCATACATGACAGAATTGTAAATAAAGATAGGTGGTCTCTGTAACAAACATTTTAATGTTGAAATACAGTAACATACTGATAAAAATGACTTAGAAAATTTCAAACTTTCATCACTTTTACTGCATTGTAAATCCTTGGACAGAGAAGTTGTAATCCTATACAGGGGTGTTGAGTGAATACAGTATTGTGTTATCAAGGATTGATAGGGGGCTAGCATGCCTGTGGTTGAATTGAGGGTGTGTGTGGGACTTTACAAACAGCATCCTTTACACACACACACACACACACATATATATACTGTATATATATATATATATATATATATATATATATATATATATATATATATATATATATATATATATATATATATATATATATATATATATATTATTATTATTATGTAGAGCGACAACAGATTCTTCAGAGCTAATATATATATATATATATATATATATATATATATATAATCTTAAGGATTCAGTCAGACCAGCTCTAAGAACCACATGATATAATTTAGTAATGGGAAAACCTGAGACCACTAGTATCTGTGTCTGAGGGTGCTAAGGAGGAATCAGAAGGATTAATATAATCAATTGAAGATAGAAAAAATATAGAAATAGAAAAGATAGGAAAAGATGAATATTATTCCCTAGCCAGCACTTCCTATTTTGTTACAATATATTTAAACAGAGATGCCGCAGCAGAGGGGTACCAAAATCACAACCAAAGCAAGGAGTCAGAGTGCACATTAGTAATACAAAAATTAATAAGTTTAATAACTATCTTAGTCTACAACATATAAACATTTCCTATTAACCCTAACTCTATTAAAAGTACACAAACCTATGGCCATAGTAGAGAAAAATAATTAAGACATCTGTCCAGTACATATGTATATCAAGATATAAATATCATATCATTATCAATATAAAACCTATGCTAGGTAAAAAATAACTCTGCTAAGAAACAGACTTAGGTTATTGATTAGATCTAATAACTCAAATTATTGTTTCCAAATAACAGGTTATACATCAAAAACAGATGTCAAGGTATAGTGCAGTCCAGCAATGTCCAGCAATTAATGCACGTGCATATATCAAATAAAGCGATAGAAGAGCTTTAGTAATTAGCCGTAAGCTGCAGGTTAGTGACATTATTAGTTAAACAGTTCATGCAGGTTAATCACTTTATATATTGAGCAGTTCATGCATATTGGTTAGAGTCATATGTTTCAGAGAAATGCTTATAGCATCTATTCAGTTGGTGTCGTTGTTCAGGGAAAATCCTACTGAGAGATGTACTCTCATCTAAGGGTCCCTTGTTAGATCTCACCACTTCCCAGATATGCTGTGATCCATCCTCTGATGCCTGCGTGATGTCCGTCATACGGATCTTATCTTTATGCAACTTGAAATGCGGGCTGTCCTTGCCTTCTCTCTAGGCTTGTTTGCAACACAGCAGATCCCTTTACTTACTCGGGTGGTCCACCCCGAGTCATGTTAGAACACGTAACACGTGTTTCGCCGCTAGGAACTTCCGGTGTGGCTTCTTCATGACGTATCGGTGCTACTGTTTCTTCTTCACTCTGGAAATTTATACCCTAAGTGTAGGAGGCCTGGTATAATACCTTTTTCCTCCAATCAAAGTATCTGTCAATGTGATATCATTCTTGTTACGGTAAGGGCATACAATCAAATTTCATTTTCAATGACCTAGTGCTTATATGTATTTTTTTAAATTAATATCTAGACTTGGTAGTTTATTTTAAACCTATACTGGTGTTTTGCTTATCCATATATATATATTTACAAAAATGTGCACTCTGTTTCCTTCAATATAAACAAGGGTTAAATAAATAAATATAGCTATAAGGGTTCAATCTAGGTAAATGGGATTTGATATATTTACACATACATATTTTGCTCATCTCTGCTACTCAGGTAGGATGTACCTATCATTTTAATTTAGTACACAGAAGATAAGGTAGTCAAAAATAACTATATGCTGACTAGATATTGGCTTTATACTGCCAGCTATAGGAAGGGGGCATAATTAATCTCTTCATTGAGGCCTCTTGGAGTAAGAGTGTTCATATTATAAATCCACTTAAACTCAGCTTGTAATAGCTGTTTATCTAAATCTCCACCTCTATTCTGAAGATCTATTAGCTCTAAACCTCTCACTTTAAGTGAAGAGGCAGAGCTATCATGGTGTGTAAAAAAATGTCTAGCCACACTGCTATCCTCGAGATTTTTATTTTTAATATCTCTCTTGTGTTCCTTAACTCTGTCTCTGAGCTCTCTATAGGTTTTCCCTATATAGAAAGCCGGGCAGGGGCATGAAATCATGTATATTACTCCCTCACTGCGGCATGTTATATGTCCTGTTATTTTGTGTCTGTTGTTATAGTAATCATAAACTGTATCCCCTTTCTGCATATTTTTACATATGCTGCATTTGCCACATACAAAATTGCCATCTTTTTCCTTATATTTAGAGAGCCAAGTACCTTTCTGTTTGGTTTGTTTGAAATGACTATGGACTAGTTTGTCCCTCAAATTGGGGACTCTCCTAGGGGTCATTGTTGGTCTTTCTCCCACTATTCCTCTAATAATAGGATAAGTATGTAATACATCCCAATGTTTATTAAAGATTGCCCTAATGTCTTGCCATTTATTGTTGTAAGCTGTGATAAATCTAATTATCTCTTTATCAGTGTTATTTTCATTTAAATTTCTCACTTCATATAGGGTCTCATCCCGTGTTTTTTACATGTTTTTGAATAGATTTTTTTCAAAAGTTTATTCAAATACCCTCTCTCTGTTAGTCTATCTTTTAAATCATCTGCATGAAATTTGTATAACTCCATAGTGGAGCAATTCCGTTTACATGGTAAATATTGGCCATATGGAATAGCTTTGATCACTGTGTCTATATGATGGCTATCAGCCTTTAAGATGGTATTGGCTGCAGTTTCTTTTCAGTATATTTCTGTTGCTAATATCCCATTTTTTGCTGAAATTACCAAATCCAAAAATGTTATGTTATGCTACCGCATCTCTGTTTAAATATATTGTAACAAAATAGGAAGTGCATGCTAGGGAATCCTATTCATCTTTTCCTATGTTTTCTATTTCTATATTTTTTCTATCTTCAATTGATATTATATATATATATATACAGGTATATATCAAGACTTTGGAATTTATTATAAGTACAATTTTAATATGCAGAACATACATATGATGCAATATCCAATGGCTTTTGACCTTTGTTAAGCAGTAGAATCAATTTTAAGATTGGATATCAGAGCGCCAAACAACGTAGGCAGGGTCTATGGGCAGATAGTCAAATACCAAAGGTAACAATAGGTTGAAATAATATGATTTAATACATAAGATAAAAAAGTTGGTACATTTAAAATTATACAACAATTAGTCATGGATCCATGTTACACTTTAAAATATATATTGAAACACTAGGAACAATTTAAAAATGCTTGTAGAACAATAAATAACAACAAAAAAAATCTAACATATAATGTCTATCGCATAAACTTAAATTCTAATATGTGAATGCTAGGAGCGCTTATGCACACTCTATTTATAAAAACAATGGGTTACAATGCACAGGTGGATAGATTCCAGGTTGCTTGAAACCAGTGGGTGTGAAATGTAAGTGGCTCCGAATTGGGGTTTTGCCTATGTGTTTATCCAAAATTGTGTAAGCATGTATTAAATCATATTATTTCAACCTATTGTTACCTTTGGTATTTGACTATCTGCCCATAGACCCTGCCTACGTTGTTTGGCGCTCTGATATCCAATCTTAAAATTGATTCTACTGCTTAACAAAGGTCAAAAGCCATTGGATATTGCATCATATGTATGTTCTTCATATTAAAATTGTACTTATAATAAATTCCAAAGTCTTGATATATACCTGTATATATATATAATATCAATTGAAGATAGAAAAAATATAGAAATAGAAAACATAGGAAAAGATGAATAGGATTCCCTAGCATGCACTTCCTATTTTGTTACAATATATTTAAACAGAGATGCGGTAGCATAACATAACATTTTTGGATTTGGTAATTTCAGCAAAAAATGGGATATTAGCAACAGAAATATACTGAAAAGAAACTGCAGCCAATACCATCTTAAAGGCTGATAGCCATCATATAGACACAGTGATCAAAGCTATTCCATATGGCCAATATTTACGATGTAAACGGAATTGCTCCACTATGGAGTTATACAAATTTCATGCAGATGATTTAAAAGATAGACTAACAGAGAGAGGGTATTTGAATAAACTTTTGAAAAAAATCTATTCAAAAGCATGTAAAAAAACACGGGATGATACCCTATATGAAGTGAGAAATTTAAATGAAAATAACTGATAAAGAGATAATTAGATTTATCACAGCTTACAACAATAAATGGCAAGACATTAGGGCAATCTTTAATAAACATTGGGATGTATTACATACTTATCCTATTATTAGAGGCAAAACCCCAATTCGGAGCCACTTACATTTCACACCCACTGGTTTCAAGCAACCTGGAATCTATCCACCTGTGCATTGTAACCCATTGTTTTTATAAATAGAGTGTGCATAAACGCTCCTAGCATTCACATATTAGAATTTAAGTTTATGCGATAGACATTATTTGTTAGATTTGTTTTGTTGTCATTTATTTTTCTACAAGCATTTTTAAATTGTTCCTAGTGTTTCAATATATATTTTAAAGTGTAACATGGATCCATGACTAATTGTTGTATATAATTAAATGTACCAACTTTTTTATCTTATGTATTAAATCATATTATTTCAACCTATTGTTACCTTAGGTATTTGACTATCTGCCCATAGACCCTGCCTACGTTGTTTGGCGCTCTGATATCCAATCTTAAAATTGAATCCACCTTTGGCAACTAGGTGCCAATTTATTAGAGCTGGAGGTCTGTTGCATTATATAGTTGGCGCCTAGTTATCACCTTTCCACACATTCAATCCTTAAGCAGCAGAATCCAACCAATTAATAGGTAAAAGGTTTTCTAAGAGGTTGGAGGTCTTATAAAAAACAAATGTTTTTGGTTGATTGGACTAAGGATCATTGTTAAATATCTTATAGGTTAACATGGTCCAAAATCATCTGCACTAAACATGCTTAACATATTAATTGTTTACAGATAAAAGCTTTGAAAAGGGTTTATTGGACCATGTACACCCTTCAGACAAGTTGATATTAAATACTGACGTCAACCCCAAATACATTTTTTTTCCACAAAATCTAAATTTGGTGTCAAGGTTGACACAGAAGATTACATTAATAAATCACATAATTAAACTAATAAGATCCTAATTATATATTTTTATTAATTTTACTTTTTGAGCTTCAAACTAATAATATATTTTTTCCATATAAGGTGCTTACATTTAAAAGGCCACAACAGGCAAAAAAATGACATACTGTAATTCATTAGAACATGTAATTTCAGGAATGGCTAACCTACACTACTGTATGTTTAACGTCGGCAAAGATCATAAACACACAGTAGAAGTACAGCTTCGGACCTGCAGAGCACTGTAAGTAAGAATCCAACCGAAAGTTATATTCTAATTCCTCCTAATTGTATTGAACCACCAAATACATCACTAGTGGCGTGCCCGTCCCCCTGGCACATACTCAAAGGAGATTCTAAATAGGGTAATTCAATACCCATTTGTAAGAGACACCCAGATACACCACATATGATGTCATGTAGGCATGCCACTACAAGAAAAAGGGGTAAAGAAACAGGCAACTTTAAAAGAATACAGACAGATCCTGATAGGTATTAAGGCCCTTAGGTATAATAGTATTTAATCGATGGATCCATTGACACTCCTTCTTCAACAGTTCCTTATTCCTGTCCCTGCCTCTCCATAGTGGGGAGACTCTGTCAATGAGCATTGCTCTCATCATTGCTACAGAGTGTTTGTTTTCAAAGAAGTGACTTGCCACTGGGTGATCCAATATGCCATCTCTCAATGTTGACCTGATGACACTCTTATGGTTTTCCAGTCTTTCATGGAAGGATGTTATTGCATTACTTACATAATGAGACCCACATGGGCAGGTGATGATGTATACAACATAATCTGATGTAACAAGTTAGATTCTGTAGAATCCAATTCACTTTCGAGAAATCAGGTTGATGAAACGAGGTACCCGTGGAATTGATGTGAGTTCTGTATGAACCAACATGTTCCTTAATCCTCTTACACTCTTATATATAATTTTGGAGGTGATTGATGAAAAACGGGTACATAGTTAAAAATTTAAAGCACCACTACTGTTCCCTTGTTCTGTTTATTTGTTAGATCAGATACCTCCTATAGAACCTCATCCATGTTCCAAACATTTGTTTTTCATGTGTTCCAATTGTACTAGTTGTTGTCGTGGATCAGTGTAATTTCAGATAACACAGAATAATTGGGGTTTGCTAATACCCCTTTCAAGGAATGTGGATGGAAACTTTGAACATGTATTATCGAGTTGTGATCTGTGGGTTTAGCATAAAGTGTAGTGCATGATTAACCACATTTTCTACTTCCTTTTATAGAGACTCAAATCTAGAAAATACATTTTTGTAGAGCGAATTTCCATTGTAAATTGCACATATGGCGACTTACTATTTAGATCCTTATACAAGTGTTGGATTTCTGTTTCTGTTCCATCCCAAATATCTACATTTGTATAATAGAATGTGATGTGTGTCCTGGAAAAATACATATCCTTTCTCAAATCTGGTCATAAACAAATTGGCATACAATGGGGCCAAACTAGACTCCATCACTGTGCCAATAAGTTGCAAATATAACTTGCGAACCAAAGTGAAATAATTATGTGGGATAAAAATGTTGAGCAAATCAAGGAGGGATACTAGTGGAGGACCTTCATACCCTGTATCTGTTTAGCAACATTTTCACCCTTTAATGACAATGACGTTTCAGGGTTTTGCCTCTGTCTTCAGACCAAAACATGATGTACATTAATGAAGGGTGAAAAAGTTGCAAAACCCAGAGAGTGCTTCTTGTACTTTGCAATTGTGTCTATATTTATGAATGCACCCTGGGCAATTACACAATTTGGTACTGTGAGTGCGAGCCAGTGAGGGACTAGATAGATACTATAGATAGATAGATATAGAATAGAGTAGAAAGACAATTATGTCCTTATATTTCTTAATAATTTGAATCATAGTTAAATGACCACTCAATGCAGTAGAATTGTATAATTAACAAGTACATAATAAAAAAGACAATGATTTAACACCTACTCTGAATTTCATATAAGCAGTAGATTTTTTTTTTTGACAAATGTATTTTTTTCTCCCGTTTTCCAGCTCCCTGTATCATATCATGTGACAGATATCAGCCAATCACAGACTAGTATATGTATACACTGTGAGCTTGTGCAGTTGCTCAGTAGGATCATTTCT
Organism: Bombina bombina; assembly: GCF_027579735.1. NCBI lineage: Eukaryota > Metazoa > Chordata > Amphibia > Anura > Bombinatoridae > Bombina > Bombina bombina. Next base: position 760,683,913 of record NC_069503.1, read on the forward strand.
TTCATGTAAGTGTCAAGAGTCCATGAGCTAGTGACGTATGGGATATACATTCCTACCTGGAGGGGGCAAAGTTTCCCAAACCTCAAAATGCCTATAACTACACCTTCCACCTCACTCAAACTTCAGTTTTACAAACTTTGCCTTCGTTGGAGGATGGTGAAGCAAATTGTGTTTGATTTCTTATGTGAAAGGCACTTCTAAGATTTTTGAAGCCCAGTTCCTCTCAAAATACAGTGTTTGTCTGAGGGATGTGAAGGGAGTATTTGCCTAATGATGCCATGTTTACACCTATGGGAAATCTATTCTAAGGCTCTCAGCTATGTCTGGCACTTTATATTTTTAAAGTTTTAAATATATATTGCATATATTTGCCATGAGTCAATGCAATCAGCCAATAGGAGTGAGCTTGCATTCTATTGGCTGATTGGAGCAGCCAATAGAATGCAAGCTTAATCCTATTGGCTGATTGGATAGCCAATAGGATTTTTTCACCTTTAATTCCGATTGGCTGATAGAATTCTATAAGCCAATCGGAATTCAAGGGACGCCATCTTGGATGACGTCATTTAAAGAAGAATTCATTCTTGAAGAGCCGTGTAAAGAAGAGGATGCTCCTCGCCGGATGTCTTGAAGATGGAGCCGCTCCTCTTCGGAAGGAGGAAGAAAGAAGAAGTCGTCTGGATGAAGACTTCTGCCCATCTGGAGGACCACATCTTGCTGCTTGGATGAAGACTTCTCCCAGCTTCATTGAGGATAGATGTCCAGTCTTCAAAAAATGTAAATGGATCTTTGGGGGTTAGTGTTAGGTTTTTTTAAGAGTTTATTGGGTGTGTTTTATTTTTAGCTTATGGTTTGGCCAGAAAAAGAGCTAAATGCCCTTTTAAGAGCAATGCCCATACAAATGCACTTTTCAGGGCAATGGAGAGCTTAGGTTTTTTTTAGATAGGATTTTATTTGGGGGGTTTGGTTGTGTGAGTGGTGGGCGGTGCCCCGCAAAAGGCCCTTTTAAGGGCCATTGGTACTTTATTGTACTCTAGGTTTTTTTTTATTTTGGGGGGGCTTTTTTATTTTGATTGGGCTATTAGATTAGGTGTAATTAGTTTAAATATTTGATCATTTCTTTTTTATTTTGTGTAATTTAGTGTTTGTTAGTTTTTTTGTAATTTAGCTAATTGTATTTAATTAATGTTATTTATTTAATTTTAGTGTAATTTTAGGTGTTAGTGTAACTCAGGTTAGGCTTTATTTTACAGGTAAATTTGTATTTATTTTAACTAGGTAGCTAGTATATAGTTCATAACTATTTACTAACTAGTCTACCTAGTTAAAATAAAAACAAACTTAGCTGTGAAATAAAAATAAAACCTAAGCTAGCTACAATTTAACTATTAGTTATATTGTAGCCAGCTTAGGGTTTATTTTACAGGTAAGTATTTAATTTTAAATAGCAATTATTTAGTTAATGATAGTAATTTTTATTTAGATTTATTTTAATTATATTAAAGTTAGTGGGTGTTAGGGTTAGGTTTAGGGGTTAATAACTTTAGTATAGTGGCGGCGACGTTGGGGGTGGCAGATTAGGGGTTAATAAGTGTAATGTAGGTGGCGGCGATGTTAGGGGCAGCAGATTAGGGGTTAATAAGTGTAGATAGGTGGCAGCGACATTGGGGGTGGCAGATTAGGGGTTAATATGTTTAATGTAGGTGTCAGCGATGTCGGGGGCAGCAGTTTAGGGGTGTTTAGACTCGGGGTTTATGTTAGGGTGTTAGGTGTAAACATAAAAAAAAATTCCCCATAGGAATCAATGGGGCTGCGTTACGGAGCTTTACGCTCCTATATTGCAGGTGTTATGCTTTTTTTTTAGACGGCTCTCCCAATTGATGTCTATGGGGAAATCGTACACGAGCACGTTAAACCAGCTCACAGCAGAGCTGGTATTTGGGTGCAGTATGGAGCTCAATTTTGCTCAACGTTGCAATATTGCCTGCTTGCGCCAGGTTTATGAAAACCTGTAATAGCAGCGCTATACGGAAGCGAGCGGTGGCAATAACTTGCAAGTTAGTACCGAGCCGCTCATAATGCAAAATTCGTAATCTAGCCGATAGATTTTTTTAAATTTTACGTAGGATTTGATTTTTTTAGTTATAATTTAGATTTTTTTAATTTCGTCCTAGTGTTAGGTATTTTTAAATTTGCAATTTAGATATTTTAAATTGGTAGTATTTTTTTTTTATTAGATTAATGTTAAGTTAATTTATAGTTTAATGTTAGGTTTATATTTATTTCACAGGTAAGTTTTTATTTATTTAAATAGAGTTGTAAAGATAGGGAGGTGTTAGGTTTAGGGGTTAATAGTTTAATTTAGTCTTTTGCGATGTGGGGGGGGGCGGCAGTTTAGGGGTTAATAGGTTTATTTAGTGGGAGGCCAGAGGTTTAGGGGAATATAACTTAATAGGCGGCGGTTTGGTGGTCTAAATAAAGTTATTAACCCCTAATCTCGGCGATGTCGGGGGCGGCAGATTAGGGGTTAATAACTTTATTTAGATTGAGGCAATGTTGGGGGCGGCGGATTAGGGGTGTTTAGACTTGGGGTTTATATTAGGGTGTTTAAACATAACTTTTTTCTCCCCATAGACATCAATGGGGTTGCGTTACGTAAATTTTTTATCCCGCGATCGCAGGTGTTAGGTTTTTTTTCTAACACCTTCTCCCCATTGATGTCTATGGGGGAAAGCATGCACAAGCACTTCAAAGCAACCCTTGGATTTTGTGTGGTATGGCACTTAACGCAACCATATCGCACGCACCAGGAGGCTTTTCAGAAACTCGTAATGGCAGCGCTATGGAGAGTGAAATAACGTGACTTTTGTTGCGTTTGTTTCGCACCCTGTTTATTGCAATCTAGGTGTTAGTTATTAAAGTGATGTCTGGGTATGGTAAATTTCTCTGTCCATTTAATTAAGTCATATGAGGGGAAAACGCCTATTTTATTTGAAAATCTTCTCTATAAACATTTGAGTAATGATAATACTTGTGGGCTATGGAATAATATTCATTCAATTTCATACACACTATTCTTCAAGGGAACATACTCATTGATTATTTAACACATTTATTAACATTTATACACCCAAGGGTACTTAGTACGGTTTTAGCGAAACATCTACTCTTAATTGATCATGACTAATTATCCTCAGACCTTGTACCCCAAGACTGGCATAATGCTTATGTGGTGCCACTTTTTAAAAAAGGAAGCAAGGCTGATCCAGGAAGCTATAGACCAGTAACACTAACATCGGTAGTGGGGAAGATACTGAAAAGGATTATAAGGGATTGTGTTCTAGAGTATATTCTTGTAAACAAGATTATGAGCTAAAAAAAAAAAAAATTATGCTTACCTGATAAATGTATTTATTTCTGGATATGGTGAGTCCATGGCTTGAGTAATTACTGTTGGGAATATCACTCCTGGCCAGCAGGAGGAGGCAAAGAGCACCACAGTTAAACTGCTAAATATCACTCCCTTACCCACAACCCCCAGTCATTTGACCGAAGGGAAATGGAGAAGAAAAGAGTAACACAAGGTGTAGAGACGGAGATATCTACGTCACATCCGTAAGGAAGTCCTGCACTCGCAAGTGGCAACCCTGGAGAGAGGAGAGAAGCTGATGGTCGCGTTCACTGCGTGGTCCTCGTCTCTGCAGAATCCAGGTCAGCCGTCCCTGAAAAGAAGCTTTGTTCTTCGCTGGTTACAATCAGGTAACGCAGAGGGGGTTATTTGCTGAGTAGCAGGTGAAGATATATATATATGGACTAAGTTGTTGTCTCCGACCACTAACTATATTAGGCTCTGTGCACTTCCCTTCAACTGCATGCGTGATTCTGTCTTTTGTTCTCTTTTTGTTCCTCATATACGCCTAGCAGTTTTTGGTGTGCTAATGGTAAATAAATAAATAATAATTCAAGTGTAATACAAAATGCTCATCCAAGAAAAAAATACATAAAGAAATAAATCTAATAATTAAGATTCCTTCAAGGATATACATATATATATATATATATACCTTTTTTTTCCTTGTGCTGAAATGGAGGCTATAGCTGACAAACAGTATTATTCACTGTGCACGGATGATGATTGGGACTTAGATGATATAGAATTGGAAGATCTGTCTAAAGCCTGTATTAAGAATGCCAAATTGGGAGATTTGTTTGCTATGCTGGAGGACTATAAACTAAAGGAATTAAGGGTACGCATGGATAATTGGACATTCACTAGATATATAGACAAAGGAATGATACCACGTGGTCTAAGACAGCAAAAGTTTCCTACATTTGAAACTGATAATCAAGAATTTATTTTGGAATGGAATGACATCTTAACCGAGTGCTCCATTAGGCTAATGGGACTTCTGGTTAAATATAAGACTTTGCAATTACAGAAGTTAAAAGATGAAATTTGTATTTTACAAAATGAAATGAGTAAATATAAAAATGATGGCAAATATGAAAAGTTTGATACCATACTCCACGAGACTATAGAAGCAACTAAGCAAAATATTATGAATATTAAATATTCTAAGTATCAGAGAGATAGTAAGGACTACGCTAATAAAACTGTTTATGTATGGCGTAGGAGGTTTAGAAGGGCTATGCGAACAACACAGAAAAATGTAACCTCAATCCTTATATCTGATTAAAATGTAAATCAAACTAAAAGTGAAGCTAGTACTTTAGGAAAACCACAATATAAAAGAAATAGGGGGAATAGAAAGAAAGTAAGCTTTGCTATTGATAGAAAAGAATTTACTGATGAAGAGGGTTCTGCTTCAGGAACTGATTTCTCTGTTTCAGATGGCAGTTCAGCTTCAGACTGGGAAAATAGATCTGAAGAACAAAATGCAAGTAATTTGGAATCAGTTACTGATGCAGAAATACATAACGAAAATACTAATCTAGAGGCAGCACAATCAGGTTTTATAGAACAAGGTGCTAGAACAAAAGAAAAAGGACAGGTTGAGGTTTTTCAGGGAGGCCCCAATACCCCAAAGGGAGGGGGTCAACAAACTATTCTGAAAGAGCAGAGAAATACCAAAAGAAAGCAGGAAAGGTATTCTCTAAAGGAGAACAAACACAATCGAAAATATGTCTAAACACTATAATTAACATATCGGGGCCTAGTTATCAAGCCGTCAACCTCAAATACGCTGGAATTCCGCAGCATATTTGTGGCGAGGCTGATACGCCTTAGTTATCAAAGGCTCGAGACCGGCAAAAGTAGAATTTTGTGACGTAAGCTTCGATCCGCCGGACTCAGTCCGACACAGATCGATTCTTACGTCACTCCAGATGTTCCGCACACAAGTGCGACACATTCTCACTACTTTTGCTAGTTATCAAAAAACTAGCAGGTACGCTCGGCACTTTTACGTCCCAGCGTACCTGGTTTTCAAACCGCCACCCCTGGAGGCGGCGGATCCCATAGGAATCAATGGGAGTCTGACCATAGCGAAAGTACAAGTTCGCTGCTGACAGACATCCCATTCATTCCTATGGGAGCTGTCTGCACCTAACACCCTAACATGTACCCCGAGTCTAAACACCACTAATCTGCCCCCCTACACCGCCGCAACTAAATAAAGTTATTACCCCCTAAACCGCCGCTCCCGGAGCCCACCACAAGCTACTCTATACATATTAACCCCTGAACCGCCGCTCCCGGAGCCCACCGCAACTATAATAAATGTATTAACCCCTAAACCGCCGCTCCCTGAACCCGCCGCAACCTATATTAAATGTATTAACCCCTATCCTGCCCCCCCTACACCGTCGCCACCTATAATAAATTTAATAACCCCTAATCTGCCCCCCCTACACCGTCGCCACCTATAATAAATTTATTAACCCCTATCCTGCCCCCACTACGCCGCCGCCACTGTAATAAAATTATTAACCCCTAAACCTAAGTCTAACCCTAACGCCCCCTAACTTAAATATTAATTAAATAAATCTAAATAAATTAACTCTTATTAACTAAATGAATCCTATTTAAAGCTAAATACTTACCTATAAAATAAACCCTAATATAGCTACAATATAAATAATAATTATATTCTAGCTATCTTAGGATTTATTTTTATTTTACAGGGACCTTTCAATTTATTTTAACTAGGTACAATAGCTATTAAATAGTTATTAACTATTTAATAGCTTACCTAGCTAAAATAAACTGAAATTTACCTGTAAAATAAATCCTAACCTAAGTTACAATTTCACCTAACACTACACTATACTTAATAAATTATTCCTATTTAAAAATAAATACTTACCTGTAAAATAAACCCTAAGATAGCTACAATATAATTAATAATTATATTGTAGCTATCTTAGGATTTATATTTATTTTACAGGTAACTTTGTATTTATTTTAGCTAGTTAGAATAGCTATTAAATAGTTATTAACTATTTAATAACTACCTAGCTAAAAGAAATACAAAATTACCTGTAAAATAAATCCTAACCTAAGTTACAATTAAACCTAATACTACACTATCATTAAATTAATTAAATAAACTACCTACAAATAACTACAATTAAATACAATTACATAAACTAACTAAAGTACAAAAAAAAAAAAGCTAAGTTACAAAAAATAAAAAAATAAGTTACAAACATGTTAAAAATATTACAACAAGTTTAAGCTACTTACACCTAATCTAAGCCCCCTAATAAAATAACAAACCCCCCCAAAATAAAAAAATTCCCTACCCTATTCTAAATTAAATAAAGTTCAAAGCTCTTTTACCTTACCAGCCCTTAAAAGGGCCATTTGTGGGGGCATGCCCCAAAGAAAACAGCTCTTTTGCCTGTAAAAGAAAAATACAACTCCCCCCCCACATTAAAACCCACCACCCACATACCCCTAATCTAACCCAAACCCCCCTTACAAAAACCTTACACTAATCCCCTGAAGATCATCCTACCTTGTCTTCACTCAGCCGAGCAGCGATGGAACCGAAGTGGACATCCGGAGCGGAAGAAGTTAATCCTCCAAGCAGCGCTGAAGAAATCTTCCATCCAATGAAGTCATCATCCAGGCGGCGCTGAAGAAAAGTCTTCAATCCGGCAGATGTCATCTTCAAAGAGGCGCTGAAGAGGTCTTCTATCCGGGTGATGTCATCTTCCAAGCCGGGTCTTGAATCTTCCTCCCGCCGACGCGGAACCTCCTTCTTCACCGACGGACTACGACGAATGAAGGCTCCTTTAAGGGACGTCATCCAAGATGGCGTCCCCTCAATTCCGATTGGCTGATAGGATTCTATCAGCCAATCGGAATTAAGGTAGGAAACATCTGATTGGCTGATGGAATCAGCCAATCAGATTGAGCTCGCATTCTATTGGCTGTTCCGATCAGCCAATAGAATGCAAGCTCAATCTGATTGGCTGATTCCATCAGCCAATCGGATTGAACTTGATTCTGATTGGCTGATTCCATCAGCCAATCAGAATTTTCCTACCTTAATTCCGATTGGCTGATAGAATCCTATCAGCCAATCGGAATTGAGGGGACGCCATCTTGGATGACGTCCCTTAAAGGAGCCTTCATTCGTCATAGTCCATCAGTGAAGAAGGAGGTTCCGCGTCGGCGGGAGGAAGATTCAAGACCCGGCTTGGAAGATGACATCACCCGGATAGAAGACCTCTTCAGCGCCTCTTTGAAGATGGATCGAAGACTTTTCTTCAGCGCCGCCTGGATGATGACTTCATCTGATGGAAGATTTCTTCAGCGCCGCTTGGAGGATTAACTTCTTCCGCTCCGGATGTCCACTTCGGTTCCATCGCTGCTCGGCTGAGTGAAGACAAGGTAGGATGATCTTCAGGGGATTAGTGTTAGGTTTTTGTAAGGGGGTTTTGGGTTAGATTAGGGGTATGTGGGTGGTGGGTTTTAATGTTGGGGGGGGTTGTATTTTTCTTTTACAGGCAAAAGAGCTGTTTTCTTTGGGGCATGCCCCCACAAATGGCCCTTTTAAGGGCTGGTAAGGTAAAAGAGCTTTGAACTTTATTTAATTTAGAGTAGGGTAGGGAATTTTTTTATTTTGGGGGGGTTTGTTATTTTATTAGGGGGCTTAGATTAGGTGTAAGCAGCTTAAAATTGTTGTCATATTTTTAACATGTTTGTAACTTATTTTTTTATTTTTTGTAACTTAGCTTTTTTATTTTTTTGTACTTTAGTTAGTTTATGTAATTGTATTTAATTGTAGTTATTTGTAGGTAGTTTATTTAATTAATTTAATGATAGTGTAGTATTAGGTTTAATTGTAACTTAGGTTAGGATTTATTTTACAGGTAATTTTGTATTTCTTTTAGCTAGGTAGTTATTAAATAGTTAATAACTATTTAATAACTATTCTAACTAGCTAAAATAAATACAAAGTTACCTGTAAAATAAATATAAATCCTAAGATAGCTACAATATAATTATTAATTATATTGTAGCTATCTTAGGGTTTATTTTACAGGTAAGTATTTATTTTTAAATAGGAATAATTTATTAAAGTATAGTGTAGTGTTAGGTGTAATTGTAACTTAGGTTAGGATTTATTTTACAGGTAAATTTCAGTTTATTTTAGCTAGGTAAGCTATTAAATAGTTAATAACTATTTAATAGCTATTGTACCTAGTTAAAATAAATTGAAAGGTCCCTGTAAAATAAAAATAAATCCTAAGATAGCTAGAATATAATTATTATTTATATTGTAGCTATATTAGGGTTTATTTTATAGGTAAGTATTTAGCTTTAAATAGGATTCATTTAGTTAAAGAGTTAATTTATTTAGATTTATTTAATTAATATTTAAGTTAGGGGGGCGTTAGGGTTAGGGTTAGACTTAGGTTTAGGGGTTAATAATTTTATTACAGTGGCGGCGGCGTAGTGGGGGGCAGGATAGGGGTTAATAAATTTATTATAGGGGGCGACGGTGTAGGGGAGGCAGATTAGGGGTTAATAAATGTATTATAGGTGACGACGGTGTAGGGGGGGCAGGATAGGGGTTAATAGGTTTAATATAGGTTGCGGCGGGTTCAGGGAGCGGCGGTTTAGGGGTTAAACTATTTATTTAGTTGAGGAGAGGTGCGGGATCAGCAGGATAGGGGTTAATAACTTTATTATAGAGGGCGACGGTGTAGGGGGGGCAGGATAGGGGTTACTAGGTATACTGTAGGTGGCAGCGGTGTCCGGGAGCGGCGGTTTTGGGGTTAATACATTTATAAGACTTGCGGCGGGGTCTAGGAGCGGCGGTTTAGGGGTTAATACATTTATAAGACTTGCGGCAGGGTCTAGGAGCGGCGGTTTAGGGGTTAGTAACTTTATTTAGTTGCGGGAGGCTCCGGGGGCGCCGGTATAGGGATAGAACAGTGTAGTTTAGTGTGAGTGCTTAGTGACAGGCTAGCAATAAAGATGGGAAAAAGCCGAAGAGCAGCGAGATCGGATGAGTGATAACTTTCACAGTCCGCTGCTCATCGCCCCGCGGCTTTTTGACAGCTTTATTTGATAACTTAGGCGTATTTTTTCAGGTCCGCGGCGGCGAAGGTAGGCGAGCTTAGGCGGGCGTATTGGGCCGGCGAAGCCAGAAAAGTAGACGGCTTGATAACTACCCCCCATCTTCATACCGTCTGAGTGAGACCGAGCAAAGAGTTTTAAGCTATGGGCTAAAATTTTGGTCTCTTTCAGACGATTCTAGATATGAATAAATTTGTGAGAACCAGTATACAGGAATAAATAATGATCAAACAACTAATAGTGAGAGTAACACAATTAATGACATTAATTTTCAGGATGTGTGTACTCGTAAAGACTTTTAACTGAAGGAGAAAATCCTACGGATAATGGGAATGAAAATCAAAAAGATAAACATGTAGGTTTTAATTGTAAATCTAACTTCTACCCTATACAATCTAGGGGTAAACAATTAGACCTATTCCAAAAGAGAGTAGTTGAAGATCTAACAGAATTGAATAAACAAAAAACTGGTAAGATGAAAACTAACAATCTAACTAAAACAGAAAGGGATGCCCTTTCTAAGGATGCCCTTAGAGCTTTAGAAAAGAATGAGGATATTGTCATCAAGAGAGCCGATAAGGGCAGTAGTGTTGTTGTTTGTGATAAGTCATGGTATATAACAGAAGCAAAGAGACAATTGGAAGATACTTATGTCTATAAGAAAATCTCTTACAATCCGCGCATTGACTTTCAAAAACAATTACTTAAACTTTTGAATGAAGGCAAAAGGAAAGGAATCTACATTTGACTATTTATATGTTGAACATTCCAGAACAGCTGTGTTCTATCATCTACCCAAGACACACAAAGGCTTATGAGACATAAAAGGAAGACCAATTGTGTCTGATAATGATTCCCTATTGGAACATTTGTCAGAATGGGTCGATGATATTTTACAGCCCTATGTCCTTAACCTCATGTAAGAGATACTACCCATGTAGTGAATATTTTTCATAATCAAGAACGGAAGGAAAGTTTTAGTTGGTTAACTATAGACTCCATTTCATTATATTCATCAATTCCACACACTACTGGCCTACGAGCAATAGAGTATTATCTAGATTGTGATAGCAGATTGAATACTGATTTAAACTATATGTATTGAAAGTAATTGAGTTTCTCTTAGAACACAATAGTTTCACCTTTGAAAATAACCACTACATACAAGAGCAAGGGACGGCGATGGGGGCACGTTTTGCGCCCTCATACGCAAACCTTGTGATGGGATGGGGTTTGAAGAAACATTTATCTACAATGACAGTAATCCTTTTCAAAAGTATATAAATCAATATAAAAGATTTATTGATGATCTTATATTGGTTTGGGAAAGTGAAGAGACTAGAGCAAATGACTTTGTAGATTTTCTTAATACAAATATCATGGGTTTAAGATTTACTAAAGAATGGCATAGAGAAAAGATACATTTCTTGGATATCACATTAAGTGGGGAAACTGTAAGGGGATGTGTTAACACCACTTTATATCGTAAACCTATTGCAGGGAATGCCCTACTATATGCTACAAGTAGTCACCCTAAGCACGTATTTAAGGGTATCATAAAAGGACAAATGATGCGAGTAAAAAGAAACTGCTCAAGAGATATAGGGGCCTATCTATCAAGCTCCGAATGGAGCTTGACGGCCCTTGCTTCTGGCGAGTCTTCAGACTCGCAAGAAACAGCAGTTATGAAGCAGCGGTCACAAAGACCCCTGCTCCATAACCCTGTTCGCCTGCTCTGAGCAATAATTTTACAAATCATGAACAAAATATAATTATTTTGAAATCACCATATAAAAAATATATTGCACTAGACTGGAGAAATAGCTATACGATTTATTTATGCTTTTATTGCTAAACTTGTATGTGAGGTTTCATATATATATATATACAGGGAGTGCAGAATTATTAGGCAAATGAGTATTTTGACCACATCATCCTCTTTATGCATGTTGTCTTACTCCAAGCTGTATAGGCTCGAAAGCCTACTACCAATTAAGCATATTAGGTGATGTGCATCTCTGTAATGAGAAGGGGTGTGGTCTAATGACATCAACACCCTATATCAGGTGTGCATAATTATTAGGCAACTTCCTTTCCTTTGGCAAAATGGGTCAAAAGAAGGACTTGACAGGCTCAGAAAAGTAAAAAATAGTGAGATATCTTGCAGAGGGATGCAGCACTCTTAAAATTGCAAAGCTTCTGAAGCGTGATCATCGAACAATCAAGCGTTTCATTCAAAATAGTCAACAGGGTCGCAAGAAGCGTGTGGAAAAACCAAGGCGCAAAATAACTGCCCATGAACTGAGAAAAGTCAAGCGTGCAGCTGCCAAGATGCCACTTGCCACCAGTTTGGCCATATTTCAGAGCTGCAACATCACTGGAGTGCCCAAAAGCACAAGGTGTGCAATACTCAGAGACATGGCCAAGGTAAGAAAGGCTGAAAGACGACCACCACTGAACAAGACACACAAGCTGAAACGTCAAGACTGGGCCAAGAAATATCTCAAGACTGATTTTTCTAAGGTTTTATGGACTGATGAAATGAGAGTGAGTCTTGATGGGCCAGATGGATGGGCCCATGGCTGGATTGGTAAAGGGCAGAGAGCTCCAGTCCGACTCAGACGCCAGCAAGGTGGAGGTGGAGTACTGGTTTGGGGTTGGTATCATCAAAGATGAGCTTGTGGGGCCTTTTCGGGTTGAGGATGGAGTCAAGCTCAACTCCCAGTCCTACTGCCAGTTTCTGGAAGACACCTTCTTCAAGCAGTGGTACAGGAAGAAGTCTGCATCCTTCAAGAAAAACATGATTTTCATGCAGGACAATGCTCCATCACACGCGTCCAAGTACTCCACAGCGTGGCTGGCAAGAAAGGGTATAAAAGAAGAAAATCTAATGACATGGCCTCCTTGTTCACCTGATCTGAACCCCATTGAGAACCTGTGGTCCATCATCAAATGTGAGATTTACAAGGAGGGAAAACAGTACACCTCTCTGAACAGTGTCTGGGAGGCTGTGGTTGCTGCTGCACGCAATGTTGATGGTGAACAGATCAAAACACTGACAGAATCCATGGATGGCAGGCTTTTGAGTGTCCTTGCAAAGAAAGGGTGCTATATTGGTCACTGATTTGTTTTTGTTTTGTTTTTGAATGTCAGAAATATATATTTGTGAATGTTGAGATGTTATATTGGTTTCACTGGTAAAAATAAATAATTGAAATGAATATACATTTGTTTTTTGTTAAGTTGCCTAATAATTATGCACAGTAATAGTCACCTGCACACACAGATATCCCCCTAAAATAGCTAAAACTAAAAACAAACGAAAAACTATTCAGCTTTGATATTAATGAGTTTTTTGGGTTCATTGAGAACATGGTTGTTGTTCAATAATAAAATTAATCCTCAAAAATACAACTCGCCTAATAATTCTGCACTCCCTGTATATATATATATATATATATATATATATATATATATATATATATATATATATATATATATATATATATAGTGTAAAGCAAGGATTATGTATATATAATGCAATATAGCTTTGTAAGCTTAGTACAATATATATATGTATCTGTATCTATGTAAACTGCTCTGATATACCTAATGGATAAGAGTTGAATTGTCAGCAAATAGGAATTCAATAGTTCACCGGGTTTTTGCTGTTTGTGGCTGTAGAAGGTCCTCTATTACATTTTCAGGTTTCAGGATCTAACAGGTTAATGAAACAGGTAATGACAATTAATATATTGATTAGAGACCTGTATAAGGCAGAACAAGCGGTCATTAGTAAGGGTCTATAAATACGGCAACAGCTAGCCGAAATGCGTTAGACCAATTCTTTCACTTTATTTGAATCATATGCTGTTTTATTATAGTATATACCTTTTACAACAAGCATACTTTTGGGATCATCATTTTTTTTCTGAAGGTGTAGAGGTGCCTGAGATTAAAGTAAAAAAAAAACTGTCTTAAAATAAAGGGTGGGGTCGTGGACTCACCATATACGAAAATAAATACTTTTATCAGGTAAGCATACATTTTGTTTTTCTTTCCTGTTATATGGTGAGCCCACGGCTTGAGTAAATACTTTTGGGATCCAAAACCCGAGCTAGAGGACACGGATAAATAGGGAGGGACAAGGCAGGCAGTCCTAAACAGAAGGCACCACCGCTTGAAGAGCCTTTTTTCAAAAATAAACCTCAGTCAAGGCAAAAGTATCAAATTTGGAAAATGTGGAAAAAGTATGTAGAGAAGACCAAGTTGCAGCCTTGCAAATTTGTTCCACAGAAGCTTCATTTTTGAAAGCCCAAGAAGAGGAAACAGCTCTTGTGGAATGAGCCGTAATTCTCTCAGAGGCTGCTGTCCAGCAGTCTCATAAGCCAAATGAATTATACTTCATAACCAAAAAGAAAGAGTAGCAGCAGTAGCTTTCTGACCTTTACGTTTCCCAGAGAAACAGACAAAGAGGGCAGAGGACTGGTGAAAATCCGTAGTCACCTGTAAGTAGAATTTAAGAGCAAGTACAACATACAAATTGTGTAACAAATGTTCTTTGGAAGAAGAAGGATTAGGACACAGAGAGGGAACAACAATTTCCTGATTGATATTTCTATTAGAAACAACCTCAGGAAGGAAACCTAACTTAGTACAAAGAACCACCTTATCAGCATGAAAAATAAGATAAGAGGAATCACACTGCAGAGCTGAGAGTTCTGAGACTTTTCGAGCAGAAAAGATAGCAACAAGAAACAAAACCTTCCAAGATAACAACTTAATGTCTATGGAATGCAACTGCTCCAACGGAGCCAGCTGTAAAACTTTAAGAACAAGGTTAACGCTGCAAGGAGGAGCAACAGACTTATAGACAGGCCTGATTTTGACCAATGCCTGACAAAAAGATTGCACATCTGGCACATCCGCCACACGTTTATGCAGTAAAACTGATTAAGGAGAAATCTGACCCTTCAGGGTACTGACTGACAATTCCTTCTCCAGGCCTTCCTGAAGAAAAAATAACATTCTAGGAATTCTAATCTACTCCAAAAGTAGCCCTTGGATTCACACCAATAAAGATGTTAATGCCATATCTTATGGTAAATCTTTCTAGTAAAAGGCTTGCAAGCCTGAATCATGGTCTCAATGACCGACTCTGAAAAAACACACTTAGACAGAATTAAGCGTTCAATTTCCAACAGTCATCTCCAGACAAATGAGATTTGGATGAAGGAAGGGACCCTGAATAAGGAGCCCCTTCCTCATATGTAGTCTCCAAGGTGGGAGAGATGACATCTCCACTAAGTTTGCATACCAGATCCTGAGAGGCCACGCAGGAGCTAATAGAATCACTGATGCCCTCTCCTGTTTGATACGATCAATGACTCGTGGAAGGAGAGCAAACGGATGCCAACCTGAAAACCCAAGGAACCTCCAGAGCATCTATCAGAACGGCCTGTGGATCTCTTGACCTTTAACTGGGCATTGTAAGCTTGGCGTTCTGATGGGATGCCATAAGATCTAACTCCGGCACCCCCCATTTGAGGACTAATCTGGAAAACACCTCCGAATGGAGTTCCCACTCCCCGGGTTGAAAAGTCTGTCTGCTCAAAAAATCAGCTTCCCAGTTGTCTACTCCTGGAATGTGGATGGCAGATAGACAGCAATTGTGGGTCTCTGCCCACTGAAGAATCAAGAAACCTCTTTCATGGCTAAGGAACTCTGAGTTCCTCCCTGGTGATTGATGTAATCCACAGAGGTTATGTTGTCTGACTGGAAGCTGATAAACTGGGCTGAGGACAACTGAGGCAAAGCCAATAGAGCATTGTAAATCGCCCTCAACTCCAAGATGTTGATGGGAAGAGCAGACTCCTCCCGAGTCCAAAGGCCCTGAGCTTTTAATGAGTTCCAGACTGCTCCCCAGCCCAGCAGGCTGGCGTCCATGGTCACGAGCACTCAGGAAGGTCTCCAAAAGCATGTGCCCCGAGACAGATGTTCCTGAGAAATCCACCATGGGAGAGAAACCCTTAATGACTGATCTAACTCTATTCTTTGAGATAGATCCACATGGTCACCATTCCATTGTCTGAGCATGCATAAATGGAGAGCTCTTAAATGGAATCAACCAAAAGGAATGATGTCCATGGAAGTCACCATCAGACAGATTACCCCCATTCATTGAGCCACTGAAGGATAAGCAGTAGCCTGAAGAGAGAGGAAATTATTTTGTTTTTCCTGACCTCTGTCAGAAAAATCTTCATCAACAGAGAATCTATTATGGTCCCTAAGAACACTACTCTTGTAGCAGGGGAAATGGAGTTTTTTTTCCAGATTCACATTCCATCAGGATTTAAGCAGCCCTCATACTATTGGCTGATTTTTTAATTTTATAACTTAGATTTTTTATTTTTCATTTATTTTAGTTTTTTTAAATGGTTATATTAGGTTTATTTACAGGGAGTGCAGAATTATTAGGCAAGTTGTATTTTTGAGGATTAATTTTATTATTGAACAACAACCATGTTCTCAATGAACCCAAAAAACTCATTAATATCAAAGCTGAATAGTTTTGGAAGTAGTTTTTAGTTTGTTTTTAGTTATAGCTATTTTAGGGGGATATCTGTGTGTGCAGGTGACTATTACTGTGCATAATTATTAGGCAACTTAACAAAAAACAAATATATACCCATTTCAATTATTTATTTTTACCAGTGAAACCAATATAACATCTCAACATTCACAAATATACATTTCTGACATTCAAAAACAAAACAAAAACAAATCAGTGACCAATATAGCCACCTTTCTTTGCAAGGACACTCAAAAGCCTGCCATCCATGGATTCTGTCAGTGTTTTGATCTGTTCACCATCAACATTGCATGCAGCAGCAACAACAGCCTCCCAGTCACTGTTCAGAGAGGTGTACTGTTTTCCCTCCTTGTAAATCTCACATTTGATGATGGACCACAGGTTCTCAATGGGGTTCAGATCAGGTGAACAAGGAGGCCATGTCATTAGATTTTCTTCTTTTATACCCTTTCTTGCCAGCCACGCTGTGGAGTACTTGGACGCGTGTGATGGAGCATTGTCCTGCATGAAAATCATGTTTTTCTTGAAGGATGCAGACTTCTTCCTGTACCACTGCTTGAAGAAGGTGTCTTCCAGAAACTGGCAGTAGGACTGGGAGTTGAGCTTGACTCCATCCTCAACCCGAAAAGGCCCCACAAGCTCATCTTTGATGATACCAACCCCAAACCAGTACTCCACCTCCACCTTGCTGGCGTCTGAGTCGGACTGGAGCTCTCTGCCCTTTACCAATCCAGCCACGCGCCCATCCATCTGGCCCATCAAGACTCACTCTCATTTCATCAGTCCATAAAACCTTAGAAAAATCAGTCTTGAGATATTTCTTGGCCCAGTCTTGACGTTTCAGCTTGTGTGTCTTGTTCAGTGGTGTTCGTCTTTCAGCCTTTCTTACCTTGGCCATGTCTCTGAGTATTGCACACCTTGTGCTTTTGGGCACTCCAGTGATGTTGCAGCTCTGAAATATGGCCAAACTGGTGGCAAGTGGCATCTTGGCAGCTGCACGCTTGACTTTTCTCAGTTCATGGGCAGTTATTTTGCGCCTTGGTTTTTCCACACGTTTCTTGCGACCCTGTTGACTATTTTGAATGAAACGCTTGATTGTTCGATGATCACGCTTCAGAAGCTTTGCAATTTTAAGGGTGCTGCATCCCTCTGCAAGATATCTCACTATTTTTTACTTTTCTGAGCCTGTCAAGTCCTGCTTTTGACCCATTTTGCCAAAGGAAAGGAAGTTGCCTAATAATTATGCACACCTGATATAGGGTGTTGATGTATTTAGACCACACCCCTTCTCATTACAGAGATGCACATCACCTAATATGCTTAATTGGTAGTAGGCTTTCGAGCCTATACAGCTTGGAGTAAGACAACATGAATAAAGAGGATGATGTGGTCAAAATAGTAATTTGCCTAATAATTCTGCACACAGTGTATAGTTTTACTTCAGTTTTTTTTTATTTCACAGGTAAGCTTTTTTCTATGTAAACATAGTTATATTCTAACTTTAATTTAAAGTTAGGGGGTGTTAGGTTTAGGGGTTAATAGTTTAATTTAGTATTTTTGATGCGGGGGGCGGCGGATTAGAGGTTAATAGGTTTATTTAGTATTGGCAATGTGGGGGGGTCGTGGTTTAGGTTTAAATACTTTAAATTAGTGTTGGCGATGTGGGTGGGCAGCGGATTAGTGATTAATAGGTTTATTAAAGTATTTGCGATGTGGGGGATGGCGGTTTAGTGGTTAATAGTGTAGTTTATGTGTTGTTATGAGTTTTGTGAAACATTTTTGTTTCACAAAATCCATAACTACTGGTCTTTGATAGCGGAATGGATTCTGGCGGTATAAGCTATAACGCTAGTGGAAAAGCCAGACCGCAGAACCTGTAATACGGGTGAGCTGAATATTCCACACTCAAAAGCCATTTTTTTGAGTGCGCAATAGAGTGTTGTGGTACAGGCTAAAAAGCTAGTGGCATAGCCGTACTGCCATGACTTGTAATACGGGAGACCTGCCATTCCGTGCGCAAAGTCCAATTTTTCAGCGGTATAGCAGTACCACAAAACTTGTAATTTTGCCCAATGGTAGTTACCAGTAGTTGGAATTTTTAGATGTGAAAATCTCAGGAGCTGCAAATGGAGACTAACTACATATCATTTAAGAAAACGTTACTAATTCAATTTTACAACATGAAAGTTGTCTATTTTATGCAAAAAAAAAAAGAGCAATACCAAACAGGAGAGTTTTGGGAACAAGGCATTGTTCTGATTTAAAAATGTTTAAATTGAGAGCTAAAGACGTAAAAATAAAGGATAGACGTTATCCATCTAAACTGATTCTAGAAGCTTATCAGAGGTTTATTCCTATGTAGAATTTAATATCGCCCCAATTAAATAGGAGTAGAAAACAAGCAAACGTAAAGTACGTTTTATAAGCACTTATATTGCTCAGTTTACATAGATCAACAACATCTTAAATAAACACACATATATTTTGAATTCAGATCCTGATTTTGCTACCGCTCTAGGTGATAATGTTCAAATTAGTAACATGACCCTAATCTTAAGAACAAATTGGTTAAAAGTAAATATGTGTTGAGGAGTGTCTCTACAAGGGGGAGTGGATTATTTGGAACATATACGCTTGTGGGGCATGTACTTTCTGTTCTTACATGCATAATGTGAGATCTAGTGATGTCCCGAATAGTTCACCGGCGAATAGTTCACGGCGAACATAGCTTGTTCGCGTTCGCCGCAGTGGGCGAACATATGCAATGTTTGGTCTGCCCCCTATTCGTCATCATTGAGTAAACTTTGACCCTGTACCTCACAGTCAGCAGACACATTCCAGCCAATCAGCAGCAGACCAGCCCTCCCAGACCCTCCCACCTCCTGGACAGCATCAATTTTAGATTCATTCGGAAGCTGCATTCTTAGTGAGAGGAGGGACAGTGTAGCTGCTGCTGATTTAATAGGGAAATCGATAGCTAGGCTAGTGTATTCAGTGTCCACTACAGTCCTGAAGGACTCATCTGATCTCTACTGTAAGGACAGCACCCCAAAAAGCCCTTTCTAGGGCTAGAACATCAGTCTGCTTTTTTTTTTTTTCCTGTGTAATCTAATTGCAGTTGCCTGCCTGCCAGTGTGTGTGTCAGGCTCACACCCTATACTGTGCCCACTTGCCCAGTGCCACCACTCATATCTGGTGTAACAGTAGTGTACATTTAAAAAAAAAACAACACTTTTTTGACTGTGAAATAATAGCAGTCAATGGGGGGGGGATCGTGGGCGGGGATGTCTAGGGGCGCGCACGGACACGCACGTGCACGGGAGGACAGGGGCGGGCGCGTGCACGGGGAGGGAGCGGGTGGGAACCGCTACACTACAGAAAAGTTGGTGTAAATTTTTTTAAAAAAAGGAATAAAAATGTAAAAAAAAAAGATCAGGCAGGTGATGGGGGTTGGTCTGTGGGGAGGGGGGGAAGCTACACTACAGAACCCCCCCCCCCCCCCCCCCAGAAAAAAATGACTTTTTTTTTTGCAAACTGGGTACTGGCAGACAGCTGCCAGTACCCAAGATGGCCGCCAATAAGGCAGATGAGGAGGGTTAGAGAGCTGTTTTGGGGGGGATCAGGGAGATTGGGGGCTAATGGGGATGCTACACCACAGCATATGTAAATATGCTAAAAAATAAATAAAAACAATTTAAAAACCTTTTATTTTAGTACTGGCAGACTTTCTGCCAGTACTTAAGATGGCGGACAATTGTGGGGTGGGGGAGGGAAGGGAGCTGTTTGGGAGGGATCAGGAGTCTGATGTGTCAGGTGGGAGGCTGATCTCTACACTAAAGCTAAAATTAACCCTGCAAGCTCCCTACAAACTACCTAATTAACCCCTTCACTGCTAGCCATAATACACGTGTGATGCGCAGCAGCATTTAGCGGCCTTCTAATTACCAGAAAGCAATGCCAAATTCATATATGTCTGCTATTTCTGAACAAAAGGGATCCCAAAGAAGCATTTACAACCATTTGTGCCATAATTGCACAAGCTGTTTGTAAATAATTTCAGTGAGAAACCTAAAATTGTGAAAAAATTGAAGTTTTTTTAAATTTGTTCGCATTTGGCGGTGAAATGGTGGCATTAAATGTACCAAAATGGGCCTAGATCAATACTTTGGGTTGTCTACTACACTATACTTAAGCTAAAATTAACTCTACAAGCTCCCCTTCACTGCTGGGCATAAAACACGTGTGGTGCGCAGTGGCATTTAGCAGCCTTCTAATTACCAAAAAGCAACGCCAAAGCCATATAAGTCTGCTATTTCTGAACAAAGGGGATCCCAGAGAAGCATTTACTACCATTTATGCCATAATTGCATAAGTTGTTTGTAAATAATTTCTGTGAGAAACCTAAAGTTTGTGAAAAAGTGAACAATTTTTTTTTATTTGATCGCATTTGGCAGTGAAATGGTGGCATGAAATATACCAAAATGGGCCTAGATCAATACTTTGGGATGTCTTCTAAAAAAAATATATACATGTCAAGGGATATTTAGGTATTCCTGACAGATATCAGGTTTCCAATGTAACTAGCGCTCATTTTGAAAAAAAGTGGTTTTGAAATAGCAAAGTGCTTCTTGTATTTATTTCCCTATAACTTGCAAAAAAAGCAAAGAACATGTTAACATTGGTTATTTCTAAACTCAGGACAAAATTTAGAAACTATTTAGCTTGGTTGTTTTTTGGTGGTTGTAGATGTGTAACAGATTTTGGGGGTCAAAATTAGAAAAAGTGTGTTTTTTTCCATTTTTTCCTCATATTTTATAATATTTTTAATAATAAATTATAAGATATTATGAAAATAATGGTATCTTTAGAAAGTCCATTTAGTGGCGAGAAAAATGGTATATAATATGTGTGGGTACAGTAAATGAGTAAGAGGAAAATTACAGCTAAACACAAACACCGCAGAAATGTAAAAAAGCCCTGGTTCTTAAGGGAAAGAAATTGAAAAATGGCCTTGGTCCTTAAGGGGTTAAAAAAAAACTAGAAATTTGACTGTGAAATAATAGCAATCAGTTTCCTTCACACGTGTGCGTTTCAGGGCCTGCCAGGGCACAGTGTCACACCAGTGCAACTCATATCTGGTGTAACAGTAGTGTACATTAAAAAAAAATACAATTTTGACTGTAATAGATTGAATAGCAGTTAGTTGTCTGCAAGCGTGTGTGTCAGGCCTACAGCGTCTACTCTGCCAACTTCTACCAGTGCACAGTGCCACTCATATCTGTTGTCACAGTAGCTTGCACGCATAGTACCACTAATCGAAAAAAAAATGATAGGCAGAGGCAGGCCACCCCGCAGGGGCCATCGTGGTCATGGTGCTGTGATTCCCTTTGGCCCTAGAATAATGCCCAGTGTTCAGAGGCCACGTACTCTGAACTCGAAAAGTTCTGAGGACATAGTTGACTGGCTAACACAGGACACCCAATCTTCTACAGCTTCCGCTCAGAACCTTGACGCACCATGCTCCTCCAGCTTAGCTTCGGCACCTCTCAAGTTACCACTCGCCCGCCTGCCGCCACCACCAACACTAGCACCACAGCCACTTCACTTGATCTGTCAGAGGAGTTATTTACACATCAGTTGGAAGAAATGAGTGATGCGCAACCATTATTGCCAGAGGATGTAGATAACAGGGATATGTCTCAGTCAGGCAGCATTACACACATGGACGTACGGTGTGATGATGATGATGTTGTACCCGCTGCGGGAGTTTGGTCTGTCACTGTGAAGTGGGTGTAACCCTTACACTACCTGATCAATACAACATCATACCTGATGTTTTAAAGCACGTTATTCCAAACAATTTAGGAATGTTAGGTGATTTATGCCCTTTATGGATTAAAACCAGACTCTGCATCAACTATGTAATTTTCCATGGGAGTTTTGCCATGGATCCCCCTCCGGCATGCCACAGTCCAGGTGTTAGTCCCCTTGAAACAACTTTTCCATCACTATTGTGGCCAGAAAGAGTCCCTGTGGGTTTTAAAATTCGCCTGCCTATTGAAGTCTATGGCGGTTCGCCTGGTTCGCCCGTTCGCGAACATTTGCTGAAGTTCGCGTTCGCCGTTCGTGAACAGAAAAAAATTTATGTTCGCGTCATCACTAGTGAGATCACTTGATATATATCTTCAAAGCATTAGATATATTAAATAATTGTTCAAAGTTTGAGAATGTCTGTGTTAGAACCTAATGTATTGAACAAGCATATTGTTTATTGCTTATTCGTGTAGTAGGGATAAACCGGTTGCTGTACAGCAGTTATATATAGGCATCTCACTATATTGACTTGTTACCGTTTTTCATTTTCTTTTGGATAATTTATGTGATCTCTATACTGAATCATTATATGACAGTTATATTCAGATTATAGCTAGTAGTGATGATTGGATATTTACTATTAATAAATGAATTACTTGATAGTAATGTAGATTTGAAATCATGCATTTTGTGAATGTGATTGTTACCCAACATCATGTGATTTTGGAGTGATATTTATAGTTCCATTGAACACATCTTACATGCGGCTAGATTACGAGTCTTGCGTTATGAGTAAAAAAGCAGCGTTAAGCCTCATAACGCTGCTTTTTTACTACGGCTGATATTACGAGTCTTGCAGATTTAGGGGCACCGCACACTTTTTTGGCCTTACCGCAAATCAACTTACGCAATTTGCGTATAGTCTTTTTTTCTATGGGTCTTCTATAGCGCCGGTAATATGAGCTTGTCCTGGGAGGCCAAAAAGTGAGCGGTACACCCTACCCTGTCAAGATTCATACCGCATTTTAAAGTCAGTAGTTATAAGTTTTACACTACAAAGCCGTAGCATAAAACTCATAACTAAAGTGCTAAAAAGTACACTAACACCCATAAACTACCTATTAACCCCTAAACCAAGGCCCTCCCGCATCGCAAACACTAAAATTAATTTATTAACCCCTAATCTGCCGCTCCGGACATCGCCGCCACTAGAATAAACATATTAACCCCTAAACCGCTGTACTCCCGCCTTGCAAACATTAGTTAAATATTACTAACCCCTAATCTGCTGTCCCTAACATCGCCGCCACCTACCTACATTTATTAACCCCTAATCTGCCATCCCTAACGTCGCCGCCACTATATTAAATTTATTAACCCCTAAATCTAAGTCTAACCCTAACAGCCCCTAACTTAAATATAATTAAAATAAACCTAAATAAAACTTACTATTAATAACTAAATAATTCCTATTTAAAAATAAATACTTACCTGTAAAATAAACTCTAAGCTAGCTACAATATAACTAATAGTTACATTGTATCTATCTTAGGGTTTATTTTTATTTCACAGGCAAGTTCGTATTTATTTTAACTAGGTAGAATAGTTACTAAATAGTTATTAACTATTTAATAACTACCTAGCTACAAAAAATACAAATTTACCTGGAAAATAAAACCTAACCTAAGTTACACTAACACTTAACACTACACTACAATTAAATAAATTACCTAATTTAAATACAATTAAATAAATTAAATACAATTAGCTAAATTACAAAAACAAACAAACACTAAATTACAGAAAATAAAAAACAAATTACAAGATATTTAAACTAATTACACCTAATCTAATAGCCCTATCAAAATAAAAAAAGCTCACCCAAAATAAAAAAAACCTAGCCTAAACTAAACTATCAATAGCCCTTGAAAGGGCCTTTTGCAAAGAAATCAGCTCTTTTACCTGTAAAAAAAAATACAAACACCCCCCAACAGTAAAACCCACCACCCACAAAACCAACCCCCCCAAATAAAACCCTAACTAAAAAAACCTAAGCTCCTCATTGCCCTGAAAGGGCATTTGGATGGGCTTTGCCCTTAAAAGGTCATTTAGCTCTATTGCGGCCCAAAGCCCTAACCTAAAAATAAAACCCACCCAATATACCCTTAAAAAATCCTAACACTAACCCCTGAAGATCCACTTACCGGGAGAAGTCTTCATCCAAGCGGCAAGATGTCCTCAACGAAGTCGGCAGAAGTGGTATGCTAGACGTGCAGAAGTGGTGCTCCAGACGGGCAGAAGTCTTCATCCAGACGGCATCTTCTATCTTCATCCTTCCGACGCGGAGAGGCTCCATCTTCAAGACATCCGGTGCGGAGCATCCTCTTCAATCGACAGCTTCTTGCTGAATGAAGGTTCCTTAAATGAAGTCATCCAAGATGGTGTCTCTTAGATTCTGATTTGCTGATAGAATTCTATCAGCCAATCGGAATTAAGGTAGAAAAAATCCTATTGGCTGATGCCATCAGCCAATAGGATTGATCTTCAATTCTATTGGCTGATCCAATCAGCCAAAAGGATTGAGCTTGCATTCTATTGGCTGTTCCAATCAGCCAATAGAATGCAAGCTCAATCCTATTTGCTGATTGGATCAGCCAATAGGATTGAGGTTTAATATTATTGGCTGATTGCATCAGCCAATAGGATTTTTTCTACCTTAATTCCGATTGGCTGATAGAATTCTATCAGCCAATCGGAATCTAAGGGACGCCATCTTGGATGATGTCATTTAAAGGAACCTTCATTCAGCAAGAAGCCGTCGATTGAAGAGCATGCTCTGTGCTCTCTACTGGAAGTTTCTTTCACCAACTACTCCAGGTCTCTCAGTTTGAAAGGATTCCTTTTCCCAACCACTGTTTTGAGATATCTCCACAGGTGCTCTATGGGACTGAGATCTGGACTCATTGCTGGCCAGTTCAGTATTCTTCAGTGCTTTGTCTTAAACCATTTTTGGGTGCTTTTTGACGTGTGGTTTGGGACATTGTCTTAAGACCCATGACCTCTGACGGGGACCCAACTTTCGGACAATGGGCCCTACATTGCACCACATAATACTTTGGTAGTCTTCAGATTGCTTATGCCATGCACACAGTCAAGATATCCAGTGTCTGAAGCAGCAAAGCAACCCCAACACCAGTGAACCTCCACATGTTTGACTGTAGGGACTGTATTCTTTCCTTTAAAAGCCTTATTTCTTTTTCTGAAAACAGTAGAATGATGGACTTTACCAAATAGCTGTAACTTTGTTTCGTCTGTCCACAGCACATTCTTACAAAAGGATTTTGGCAAATTCCAATCTGATTTTTTTGTTTTTGTGTTAGCATTGGGGTCCTCCTGGGTCTCCTACCATAGTGTTCCTTTTTATTCAGAGGCAAAGTGTAGTGCAAGCTGACACATTTGTACCCTGTGCCTCAAGGTCAGCTTGAATTTGTCTGAAAGTTGATCAAGGTTCTTTATCCACCATTCGAACAATCCTTTGTTGCAACCTTTGATCAATTTTTCTCTTTCGTCCACCTCCATGGAGATTAGCTACAGTGCCATGGGCTTTAAACTTCTTGACAATGTTGCGCACAGTGGACACGGGAGCATTAAAGGGACACTCAAGTCAAAATTATACTTTCATTATTCAGATAGGGCATGCAATTTTAAACAACTTTCCAATTTACTTCCATTAACAAAATGTGCACAGTCTTTTTATATTTAAACTTTTTGAGTCACCAGCTCCTACTGAGCATGTGCAAGAATTTACAGAATAAATGTTTATGCATTTGTGATTGGCTGATGGCTATCACATGGTACGTGTATGCATTTGTGATTGGCTGATGGCTGTCACATGGTAAAAGGGGAGTGGAAATAGACATAACTTTTAAAAATGTCAGAGAAAAAATCTACTACTCATTTGAAGTTGTGCTATTGCATTGTAATGTTATCTTCCACTTGTTGATTATGCAAATCTACTGTGTTGACTGGTCCTTTAAGATCTCTGGAGATGGACTTGTAACCTTGAGATTGTCCATGCTTTTCCACAATTTTTGTTCTCAAATCCTCAGACAATTCTTTGCTGCTCTTTCTCTTCTTCATGCTCAGTGTGGCACACAAAGACACACAACAGAAAGGTTAAGTCAATTTTTCACCATTTTAACTGGTTGCTGGTGCTATTTCTATATTGTCAGCACTTGTTAATTGATACAAATTACAGGAGCATCACAAACTTGGAATGAAATTATTTCTTACAAGTTTGAGAAGGTGCCAATAATTTTGTCCAGTCCATTTTTGGAGTTTTGCGTGGAATGTGTCAGATTTGGCTTTTTTTTTCTCCACTTTTTTGTGTCATAAAATACAAACAAAAAAATAAACATAAGAATGCCTAAACATTTGTAATTGCAACAATTTTCTGGATGAAGTGGTACATTATCTGACAGAAATGCAGGGGTGCCAAAATTTTTGCCCATGATTATATATATACAGTATATATATATATATATATATATATATATATATATATATATATATATATATATATATATATATATATATATATGTAAATATGTATTTAAGAATAAAAATAACATATTCTTTTATGTGAAGAACATTTTCATGTCAGGTTAGGGCACTTAAGAATATGCGATCGTGACATCATTATATATTTTTTTTTATCAAGTATAGTTAAATGAGGAAATATATAGGGACCGAATTATCAAATGGCAGGCGGACATTATTCACTGTAGCGAATCATGTCCTCCCGACATCGCTGAATGCCGAAAGCATACGCTGTTGGCATTTATCCTTGCACAAGCAGTTCTGATTAACTGCTTGTGCAATGCCGCCCCCTGAAGATTCATGGCCAATTGGCCACTAGCAGGGGGGTGTCAATCAACCCGATCGGGCGGATTAATGTGCGCAGCCTCAGAGCAAGCGGACGACTTAAGGAGCAGCAGTCTTAAGACCACTTCTTCTTAACTCCTGTTTCCGGCGAGCCTGAAGGCTCGCACAGAAACAACTGCATCAAGCTCTATTCGAAGCTTGATAAATTGGGCCCATAGACTATATTTAAGTCAATTTGACCAGAGAATTATGTATATCATGTTACATAATTATAATTTTAATTTCAAGACTTTAACCATTGATAAATGTTATGAGTGTATTGGTTTATTTATAGCTGTTTATGTTATTTGTTTTCTTATTCTATTTGTATATGAATTGTACCTCAATATGTTCATTCCAAAAAAAATTAAAAGTAAAAAAAAAAAAGAAGTAAAGGTTATTTTATTATGTTAGTTAAAGATTTACATCTATGCATTATTGTATTTTGAAGATTGCTAGTTTAATTCCAATACCGAAAAGTAACTCATTTTTAATAATTCCCATGCCAGAACTCAAACAGAATTGTCCTAAACCTAGTAACATTTTTGCAGATCATGCAGTAAATTATTTAGTTTACCTTCTCTCGTTAGTAATGATTCATGGTTCAAATATTGTTAAAAACAAGTTAAAACACTCTGCATTAAAATAGGTTGCTTTTTATCTACATGTTCCAAGAAATTCCAAACTTAAAGGAACATGAAATCCAAAAATGTTCTTTCATGATTCAGATAAAGAATACAATTTTCCAATTTATTTCTATTATTTAATTTGCTTCCTTCTCTTGTTATCCTTTGCTGAAAGGTTTATCTAAGCAAGCTCAGGGGCAGCAGGTTCTAGCTGTTAATTGGTGGCTGCATATATATATATATATATATATATATATACTGATTGTTATTGGTTCACCCATGTGTTCAGTTAGAAACCAGGGGCGCAATCCGATATACGGCGTAGTTTTCGGCACAAGCGAGGGAACCCGCGCTACCCGTAGTTTCACCTCGCACATTGGGGTATTACATATACCCACGCCGGCAGTTGCTAAAGTGCCGTAAGTCAAGCAAACTAGCGATGTCCAAAAATAAGCGTAAATACAAATTTCTGGAGTCGCCAGTGACTTATGGCACTTTAGAAACTGCCTGCGCCTAAAAAAACTAACTAAAATATAAAATCTCCCGTAACTGTCTAACCTGCCTCACAAAAATAAGCCCGACAGGTATACCCCTATATCCGCAATCCCCCCTCTCACTCCTAATAATAAATGTATTAACCCCTAGACCGACAACCCCCCACAATGCAATAAGCCTAATTATTAACCCCTAAACTGCCATAGCCCACACTGCAATAAGCCTATCCTAGTATTAACCCCTAAACCGCCGCTTCCGGAGCCCACCTTCATTATATGTATTAACCCCTAAACCACCACTCCCGGACCCCGCCGCGCCTAAATAAAGTGTTTATCCCCTAAACCGCCGCCACCTACATTAAATTTCTTAACCCCTAATCTGACCCCCCTACACTGCCGCCACCTACATTAAATATAGTAACCCTCTAATCTGACCCCCCTACACCGCTGCCACCTACATTAAATATATTAACCCCTAATCTGACCCCCCTACACCGCCGCCACCTACATTAAATATAGTAACCCTCTAATCTGACCCCCCTACACTGCCGCCACCTACATTAAAGTTATTAACCCCTAATCTGACCCCCTACACTGCCGCCATCTACATTAAATATAGTAACCCTCTAATCTGACCCCCCTACACCACCGCCACCTACATTAAATGTATTACCCCCTAAACCTAAGTCTAGCCCTAACACCCCCCTAACTTAATTATTATTTAAATAAATATAAATAATATTACTATTATTAACTCAATTATTCCTATTTAAAACTAAATACATACCTATAAAATAAACCCTTAATAATTACATTGTAGCTATTTTAGGGTTTATATTTATTTTACAGGCAGCTTTGTATTTATTTTAACTAGGTACAATAGCTATTAAATAGTTAATAACTATTTAATAGCTACCTAGTTAAAATAATTACACAATTACCTGTAAAATAAATCCTAACCTAAGTTACAAATACACCTAACACTACACTATCAATCAATTAATTAAATAAATTAACTACAATTATCTAAAATAAAATACAATTAAATAAACTAAACTATATTACAAAAAACAAACACTAAATTACAAAAAATAAAAAAATATTACAAGAATTTTAATCTAATTACACCTAATCTAAGCCCCCTAATAAAATAAAAAAGCTCCCCAAAATAATAAAATTCCTTATCCTAAACTAAATTACAAATAGCCCTTAAAAGGGCCTTTTGCGGGACATTGCCCCAAAGTAATCAGCTCTTTTACCTGTAAAAAAAAAGTAATACAATACCCCCCAACATTACAACCCACCACCCACACACCCCTACTCTAAAACCCACCCGATCCCCCCTTAAAAATACCTAACACTACCCCATTGAAGATCACCCTACATTGAGCTGTCTTCACCCAGCCGGGCACCAGTGGTCATCCGATGGGGCAGAAGAGGACATCCGGACCGGCAGAAGTCTTCATCCTATCCGGACAGAAGAGGACATCCAGACTGGCAGAAGTCTTCTAAACCCACCCGATCCCCCCTTAAAAATACCTAACACTACCCCATTGAAGATCACCCTACATTGAGCTGTCTTCACCCAGCCAGGCACCAGTGGTCATCCGATGGGGCAGAAGAGGACATCCGGACTGGCAGAAGTCTTCATCCTATCCGGACAGAAGAGGACATCCAGACCGGCAGAAGTCTTCATCCTATCCGGGCAGAAGAGGACATCCAGACCGGCAGACATCTTCATCCAAGCTGCATCTTCTATCTTCATCCATCGGACGAGGAACGGCTCCATCTTGAAGACCTCCGGCGCGGAACATCCTTCTAGGCCAACGACTACCCGACGAATGGCTGGTCCTTTAAATCACGTCATCCAAGATGGCATCCCTCAAATTCCAATTGGCTGATAAGATTCTATCAGCCAATCGGAATTAAGGTAGGAAAAATCTGATTGGTTGATTTAATCAGCCAATCGGATTGAAGTTCAATCCGATTGGCTGATTGGATCAGCCAATAGAATTGACCTTGCATTCTATTGGCTGATCCAATCAGCCAGTCGGATTGAACTTCAATCCGATTGGCTGATAGCATCAACCAATCAGATTTTTCCTACCTTATTTCCAATTGGCTGATAGAATCCTATCAGCCAATCGGAATTCGAGGGACGCCATCTTGGATGACGTCATTTAAAGGACCAGCCATTCGTCGGGTAGTCGTCGGCCTAGAAGGATGTTCCGCGCCGGAGATCTTCAAGATGGAGCTGTTCCTCGTAGGATGGATGAAGATAGAAGATGCCGCTTGGATGAAGATGTCTGCCGGTCCGGATGTCGTCTTTTGCCCGGATAGGATGAAGACTTCTGCCGGTCCGGATGTCCTCTTCTGCCCCATCGTATGACCACTGGTGCCCGGCTGGGTGAAGACGGCTCAAGGTAGGGTGATCTTCAATTGGGTAGTGTTAGGTTTTTTTACGGGGGGATTGGTGGGTTTTGGAGTAGGGGTGTGTGGGTGGTGGGTTGTAAATGTTGGGGGGGGGTATTTTATTTCTTTTTTTTACAGGTAAAAGAGCTGATTACTTTGGGGCAATGCCCCGCAAAAGGTCCTTTTAAGGGCTATTTGTAATTTAGTTTAGGATAGGGAATTTTATTATTTTGGGGGCTTTTTTTATTTAATTAGGGGGCTTAGATTAGGTGTAATTAGATTAAACTTCTTGTAATATTTTTTTATTTTTTGTAATTTAGTGTTTGTTTGTTTGTTTTTGTCATATAGTTTAGTTTATTTAATTGTATTTTATTTTAGATAATTGTAGTTAATTTATTTAATTAATTTATTGATAGTGTAGTGTTAGGTGTATTTGTAACTTAGGTTAGGATTTATTTTACAGGTAATTTTGTAATTATTTTAACTAGGTAGCTATTAAATAGTTATTAACTATTTAATAGCTATTGTACCTAGTTAAAATAAATACAAAGTTACCTGTAAAATAAATATAAACCCTAAAATAGCTACAATGTAATTATTAATTATATTGTAGCTATCTTAGGGTTTATTTTATAGGCAAGTATTTAGTTTTAAATAGGAAAAATTGAGTTAATAATAGTAATATTATTTATATTTATTTAAATAATAATTAAGTTAGGGGGGTGTTAGGGTTAGACTTAGGTTTAGGGGGTAATACATTTAATGTAGGTGGCGGCAGTGTAGGGGGGTCAGATTAGAGGTTAATATATATTTTTTTTTATTTTTTTTAATAATTTTTATTGAGGGTTTTTCAAAATGACATCATAAAACCATGACATAAACATAATACAAAACAAGGTAGTGATTGTTTTAACAATAATATGACAGGGAAAGAAAACATAGTATGAATGTCAAAACATATCTGAAACCCTACTTTTATATTTTTTATAGAATACTGTGTAGCTATTATTCCGGGCTATAGTGGTGAAAGATGCTCTAGGAGAGCACTGTGGCTACTAGAGAGACCCAATTTGTCATTTGATTGAATGCTTCTTATTCTCAAGGACAGGGTCATGATATCAAGAGCCAAAGAAGGAGCGAGGGGGAAAGTAGGGAAATGTCAGCGGGTAAGCACCGCTTATACAAATGATTTTTCTATGTATTTATATTATTACGTGCTTAATTTATTTGATGAAAGTACTAGGGATAGCAATGTAATTAGCTATGGTCACCAATAATGGGGGGGCGGAAGACCATGGAAAAGTTAATTGGCTGAGTCAATTATTCATTACAACACAAGACTCTGATAATGGGTCTCCAGAAGTCTCTGAGTTCTCAACTCCCATGTTTGTAGAGCGTCCATAACGTTCGGCATAGCTACATATAAGCTGTGCTCATATGTTCCACGTGGCATAATGAAAGCTAATTCTTTCTGTATGAGCAGCTCAAAAAAGAACGATCTGTCCTTACTTTAAATGTAGAACAGTTAGGATTGGAATTCAGCTGAATAGTAAAATAATTTCAGGCTCTGAAGTATATTTTAATTGCTATATATTTAGCTGAGAGTCAGGAGCTTCCCAAATACACGTCTGTCTGCTTTAGTAGCTGGCTCCGCCCCCCCCCGAGGTTAATATATTTAATATAGGTGGCGATGGTGTAGGGGGGTCAGATTATGGGTTAATAACTTTAATGTAGGTGGCGGCGGGGCCGGGAGCGGCGGTTTAGGGGTAAATACATATAATGTAGGTGGCGGTGGGCTCCGGGAGCAGCGGTTTAGGGGTTAATACACTTTATTAGGTATTGCAGTAGGGGATTGTGGTTGACAGGTAGATATACATTGCGCATGCGTTAGGTGTTAGTTTTTTTTAGGGAGTTACGGTGCTCCCATACTAAGCGCAAGGCCTGCTACGGCTGCATTTTATGGCGAGGTGAAAATGGAGTAAGTTTTCTCCATTTTTGCCACGTAAGGCCTTGCGCTGGAAATTAGATACCAAATTGCGAGGGTTTTATATGTTAGTCTATGGGGGAAAAAACTACTTCCGATGGGTGAAATATACGTGTCGCATTTATATGCGGCTCTGTATATAGGATACCAAACCCGCGCAAAAACCGATGTCGCCGGCTTTTGCGGGCGACGCTGCATATCGGATGGGGCCCCAGTAGTGCATTGCTGCTTCTTCAACAAATAATACAAAGAGAATGAAACAGGTTAGATAATATAAGTAAATTAGAAAGTTGTTTAAAAATGTATTCTCTATCTAAATCATGAAAGAATTTTATTGGGTTTCATGTCCCTTTAATCTATTTTTTTGCTTCTCAAGTTTAATTTTCACATTTCGATTAAGTGAAAGCTGGAACCAAGAATTTCCTACTTTTTGGTATTTAAGTAAGAACTTACCTTGGGTGCGATAATTGCTTGCTTTTTAATGTCACTAGACTTTTTAAATATATACAATAAAAAAAAATTACCTTAACCCCTTGATTGCAACATATTAATACTCACAGAAATTCATTAAACCTACAAGACTAATAGCATTTTTATTTATGTAATAAGCATTTAAGGCTTCCGGAACCAATACTTTTATACGTCTAATCCCTGGAAATAAATACTTACACTTATGTTTGCAAACAATACTCCATAAAATTACTGGATGACCAGTGAATGATCAGAGGGTGTTAGGCAGGACAGTGATTTCAACTAAAAGCAGATTACTGGTTCTGCAGCCCCAGTCAGTCAGATAGTTACATGAGATTTTAGATTTCTCTTAACTTTGTCTGTAAAATACCTGTACCCTCTCTATCAGCCAAATCTCCTTATTAGACCTCAGATCAGACCCCTGGCCCTGCAGGTCTTCTATAACCTGAATGCCAACATCATAGCTCAAATTAAACTCATGGGCTTGCAGCCACATGCTTGCATCAGATCTCAGATTAAACTGTCATGCCCTGCAGCCCCTCAGTCCAGGACATAACCAATGCAGACCTTTAATTAATTAATTAATTAATTAGGGCACCAAAGTCTTACAACCATCTGATAACCATGATTACCATGTAAACATCAGGGGCCCCATTACTTATGCTTTGATATCCAATATAATATCGCCCAATATAAATACAGCGCGTATATTTCACCCGTCGCCCACAATTTTTACTCCCATAAGCTAACATGGGACCGTGTCACAAATCGGTATCCAATATTCAGCGTAAGGACTTATGTGGCAAAAATGGAGAAATCTTACTCCATTTTCAACTCGCCACACAAAGGCAGCCGCAGAAAGCCTTGCGCTGAGTATGGGAGCACCATAACTCCCGAAACTGCCTGCAAAAATAAACTAATACCTAACGCATGCGCAATATCTATCTACCTGTCAACCGCAATCCCCCCACTGCAATAACTAAGAAAAAGGAAATTAACCCCTATATCCGCCATCAATCCCACACCGCAACTAAAAATTAAGTATTAACCCCTAAATCCTCCAACCCCAACATCGCAAACAACCTAATAAAACTATTAACCCCTAATCCGCCATTACCCACAACGCAAACTACCTATTAAAGTATAAACCCCTAAACCACGAAAGCCCACAACGCAGTAAACCTAAAGTATTAACCCCTAAACCGCCATAGCCCACAACGCAAATAAATAGTTAAATTACTAAGCCCCCTAACCTAACACCCCCTAACCTAACACCCCCTAAATGAACCCAAATTACCTAAATTCTAAAATACAAAATACTAAAGTTAATAGTAAAATAAAAAAACATAATTTATGTAATTACTTACCTGATAAATTAATTTCTTTCATATTTGGCAAGAGTCCATGAGCTAGTGACGTATGGGATATACAATCCTACCAGGAGGGGCAAAGTTTCCCAAACCTCAAAATGCCTATAAATACACCCCTCACCACACCCACAATTCTGTTTAACGAATAGCCAAGTAGTGGGGAATAAAGAAAGGAGTAAAAAGCATCAACAAAGGAATCTGGAAATAATTGTGCTTTATACAAAAAAAAATCATAACCACCATAAAAAAGGGTGGGCCTCATGGACTCTTGCCAATATGAAAGAAATGAATTTATCAGGTAAGTTCTTACATAAATTATGTTTTCTTTCATGTCATTGGCAAGAGTCCATGAGCTAGTGACGTATGGGATATCAAATACCAAAGATGTGGAACTCCACGCAAAAGTCACTAGAGAGGGAGGGATAAAAATGAACAACAGCCATATGCTGAAAAATTAATCCACAACCCAAAATATAAGTTATTCCCATGAAGAAAAGAAAAACTTAAAACATCAGCAGAAGAATCAAACTGAAACAGCTGCCTGAAGAACTTTTCTACCAAAAACTGCTTCTGAAGAAGCAAATACATCAAAACAGTAGAATTTAGTAAATGTATGCAAAGAGGACCAAGTTGCTGCTTTGCAAATCTGATCAACTGAAGCTTCATTCTTAAAAGCCCACGAAGTGGAGACTGATCTAGTAGAATGAGCTGTAATTCTCTGAAATGGGGAGGTAAGCATCCTGCAAGTCTATTGTAGTCATATAATGTCCTTGCTGAACAAAATGCAGAATAGTCCTTATAGTCACCATCTTGAAAGTTGGTATTCTTACATAACGATTCAAAATTTTCAGATTCAGAACTTGTCTGAATGAATTTTCTTTCTTTGGGACAATGAATAGATTTGAATAAAACCCCAGGCCTTGTTCCTGAAAAGGAACCAGCATGATTACCCCTGAAACCTCCAGGTCTGAAACACACTTCAGGAAAAGCCTGAGCTTTTACTGGATTTACTGGGATGCGTAAGAGAAAAAATCTTCTCACAGGAGGTCTTACTCTGAATCCTATTCGATACCCCTGAGAGACAATGCTCAGAATCAATTGATTTTGGACAGAATTTACCCAAATATCCTTGGAAAAATCTTAATCTGCCCCCTACCAGCTGAGCTGGAATGAGGGCCGCACCTTCATGCAGACTTAGGGGCTGACTTTGGTTTCTTAAAAGGCTTGGATTTATTCCATTTTGAGGAAGGCTTCCAATTGGAAACAGTTTCCTTGGGGGAAGGATTAGGTTTTTGTTCCTTATTTTGACAAAAGGAACGAAAATGATTAGAAGCCTTAGATTTACCCTTAGGTTTTTTATCCTGAGGCAAAAAAACTCCCTTCCCCCCAGTAACAGTTGAAATAATAGAATCCAACCGAGAACCAAATAAATTATTACCTTGGAAAGAAAGAGATAGTAATCTAGACTTAGATATCAGCATTCAAAGATTTGAGCCACAAAGCTCTTCTAGCTAAAATAGCTAAAGACATGGATCTAACATCAATTTTGATAATATCAAAGATTGCATCACAAATAAAATGATTAGCATGTTGTAGTAAACAAACAATGCTATATAAGTCAGAATCCAATTCTTGCTGCGCTAAATTCTCCAACCAAAAAGTTGAAGCAGCTGCAACATCAGCCAAAGAAATTGCAGGCCTAAGAAGATGACCTGAATATAAATAGGCTTTCCTTAGATAAGATTCAAGCTTCCTATCTAAAGGATCTTTAAAGGAAGTACTATCTTCCATAGGAATAGTGGTTCATTTAGCAATAGTAGAAATAGCCCCATCATAACTTTGGGGATCTTTTCCCAAAACTCTATTGAAATTGCTGGTAAAGGATACAATTTTTTAAACCTTGCAGAAGGATTAAAAGGAGTACCCGGCTTATTCCATTCCTTAGAAATCATATCGGAAATAGCATCAGGAATAGGAAAAACCTCTGGAGTAACCACAGGAGGTTTAAAAACAGAATTTAAATGTTTACTGGTTTTAATATCAAGAGGACTAGCTTCCTCAATATCCAAAGTAATTAACACTTCTTTTAACAAAGAACGCATATACTCCATTTTAAATAAATAAGTAGATTTGTCAGTGTCAATATCTGAGGAAGGATCTTCTGAATCAGATAGATCCTCATCAGAGGTGGATAATTCATTATGTTGTCGGTCATTTGAAATTTCATCAATTTTATGAGAAGTTTTAAAAGACCTCTTATGCTTATTAGAAGGTGGAAATGCAGACAAAGCCTTCTGAATAGAATCAGTAACAAATTCTTTAAAATTCATAGGTATATCATGTACATTAGAAGTTGAAGGAACTGCAACCGGCAATGTACTATTACTGATGGACACACTATCTGCATGTAAAAGTTTATCATGGCAACTAATACAAATGACATTAGGAGAAATAATCTCCACAATTTTACAACAAATACACTTAGCTTTGGTAGTACCGATGTCAGGCAACAAAGTTCCAACAGATACTTCTGAGGCCGGATCAGATTGAGACAAAATTATCAATTTCCTTATATGACAGTTTAAGGAATAGGAAAAAATGCAAATAGCATAGCCCTCTGACATAGAAAAGGGCAAGAGGCAAACAGCAATGGGGCAAATAAATAATTAAAAAAAGTTTGACGCCAAGTATGATGCACAACGTAACTTAAAGATTTTTTCACTAATGATGCAACCCTGTGTGAAACCTCTGCGTCAATTGCAACGCCAGAAATGACGAACTTGCGTCAACAGACGAGCCTTTCACGCCAAAAATTCTCACAACAAGAATGACGCAATAAAGTGTAGCATTTGGCGCACCCGTGAGCCTAAGTCAGCCCGCAATTTGAAACAAAGTAGTCAATTGAAAAAAAGACTAAACCCCAGGTAAGAAAAATATTTCTTAATATTAACTTTCCCAAATATGAAACTGACAATCTGCAAAAGGAAATACATGAACCTGACTCATGGCAAATATAAGTACAATACATATATTTAGAACTTTATATAAAGTGCCAAAACCATAGCTGAGGTGTCTTAAGTAATAAAAACATACTTACCCAAAGACACCCATCCACATATAGCAGATAGCCAAACCAGTACTGAAACAGTTATCAGTAGAGGTAATAGTATATGAGAGTATATCGTTGATCTGAAAAGGGAGGTAGGAGATGAATCTCTACGACCGATAACAGAGAACCTATGAAAAAGACCCCCGTTAGGAAAATCATTGCATTCATAGGTGATACTCTCCACGTTCCTCTGACATTCGCTGTACTCTGAGAGGCTTCAAATTGCTGAGAAGCGCATGTCAACGTAGAAATCTTAGCACAAACTTACTTCACCACCTCCATAGGAGGCAAAGTTTGTAAAACTGAATTGTGGGTGTGGTGAGGGGTGTATTTATAGGCATTTTGAGGTTTGTGAAACTTTGCCCCTTCTGGTAGGATTGTATATCCCATGTGTCACTAGCTCATGGACTATTGCCAATTACATGAAAGAAAACATAACACTACTTTAATTTAAGTATAACTAAAAGGGACAATCTAGTCAAAATTTAAATTCTGGTGTAGACTGTCTCTTTAAGCTACAATTACAGAAAATAAAAAAAATCTAAGAAAATAAAAATCAAAATTATCAAATTTTAAAAAATTATACCTAATCCCTATGAAAATAAAAAAGCCCCCCCCCAGCTGAAGACCAATGACCGCGGAGCTGAAGACCGGCAACCCTGGAACTGAAGACCAGCAACCCTGGAACTGAAGACCGGCGACCCTGGAACTGAAGACCGGCGACCGCGGAGCCATGGAGCGTCACTAGCGACTCCAGATATTTGTATTTACGCTCATTTCTGGACATCGCTAGTTTATCCGACTTACGGCACTTTATGAACTGCCAGCGGGGTTTATTGGATACCCAGAAGTGCGAGGTACGGGCTGCAGCGCTTGTGCTGAATCCTGCGCCGTATATGTAATCTTGCCCCAGGTTTTAGAGTACACCACCATGACACTACTAGCCCTCTTTGTCTCTGCAGAAACTGTAAAACCCAAATACTTGCATCAGTCTTTAGTTCATTCCCCGTAGCACCAAAGCCCCTTGGTCAGCCACATATACAAATGAACTTCACTGGGTTTTTATCCATAAACCATGTTTAAAAATAAGCTGCTAAACTTCTTGTAAATTTAGGACATTTCAGACTTAATTTTGATACACGACTGTTACAAGTAAGAGAAATTAGAATTAGAATTTCAGTACAGGAGCAAGATCTTTTGCCTGTATTAATATAACTGCATATATGGAAAATCAAAACCACAAAAACTTAAAACATTGATTAAAGTCCAGATTGTCATATATAGTCTGGTCATGGAAATGAAGGAATTTTTATTACTTTTTTCTAATGTACATTAGTAAGCAACATCATGATAACACTGCTTTGAAGCTTTATATCAAGTTACTTAAATTGTTTATTGGTTAATAAAGACTACTCCCCATATTTAATGGTGAAATGAAAAATCTTCTACAAAACAATATTCAGCAAAATTTTAAACATAAAACATTGTGAAATTATTGAAACATATATTCAAATATGTTTTATTTGATGGACCAAATAAAACATTTCTGCATTTGATGTCCCTTTAAAAAGCACTGGCATTCAAATGATGGATAACTTTAGAACCCCTAAAGTTTTGGAATTATATTTCCCATGATGCTTAACTAGACTGCAGATTGCCTTAAAGAGATACTAAACCCCCCAAAAAATCTTTCAGGATTCAGATAGAGCATGCAATTTTAAGCAACTTTCTAATTTACTCATATTATCACATTTTAATTGTTCTCTTGCTATCTTTTTTTTGAAAAGCAAGAATGTAAGCTTAGGTGCTGGCCTATTTTTGGTTCAGAACCTGGTTTATGCTTGCTGATTGGTGGCTAAATGTAGCCACCACTCATCAAGTGCTACCCGGTGTTCTGAACCAAAAATGGTCTGATTCCTGCTTTTTCAAATAAAGATAGCAAGAGAACAATAAAAATGATAATTGGAGTAAATTAGAAAGTTGCTTAAAATTGCATGCTCAATCTGAATCATGAAATGTTTTTTTTTTTTGTTTAGTATCCCTTTAACATCATGGTAAATGTAGTTTTAAAACATCTGGAGTGCCAAATGTAGCCATCACTTATCTAATCCATGTGCTAATTTGCATACATATATTAACCCCTTAACAATCACAATGTACCCTGTATGTCGCTAGTCGTTAAGGTTTTTTGCCACCGGTGGCAAGACCATGCTATTACAAGCTCCCTCCAGCAGACCTCTCAGAATAGCTCGGTCTTGCTGCTGGTGGTGGGAGCCACATTATTAAGAAAGCAAGCACCATTGAAAGACCAGGTTGTTAAAAGGATAATATAGAAACAGTGTATCGGAAATGATCAAGAAACAATTGCTCTTAAAGTGACATAGGCTTGAAAATATTTCTATCGTAAATAAAAGAGTGAAAAATAAGTATATGAACATAGATATGCGTTTTTGCATAACAAATATAAATGAAAAGCTGTTTAAATTGAATATGAAATTAATAGGAAGTGCATGAGTGTGCTCAGTTGTTCACTGGATGATAGGGACAATGCCCTCAGCAAAAGCTGATTTAATTAGCATGACAAAGTCAAGTTCTGAGTACAATGTTACATTAAGTGTGCCTCAGCCTCAATGATATTTTATTTAGAGGGACAACAGGTACACTCATTGTAAACTAATGCCTCAAAATTGTATTCTATAAAAATAATAATCTAGAAACCGAAATCAATTATATTTGGTCACCTTTTGTTCATTAGAAAAAAAAACTAAAAGACCACCTAGACCTTAAAAAATAAATAAATAAACAAACTAAGCATACAGAAATAATATCTACTCAAAGTAAATAAACAATAGGTATAAGCAAAATTCTTATTGAAATGGGGTTTTTTTCTCACTACATGCTATCTAATATGTGCTCACTTCTGAACTGTACCCAGGTATCCTTGACATAAGAATGAGTCCAAAAAAAATATTCTGATAATTATTTTGTTAACTTTGCATGTAAAAGAATGTATGCCAGTACATAACAGATCGGCATTCAACATAGTCTTTTCAATAGCTGGCTAGACAGCTCTGATTCAAACTCTGTGAAAAATCTGAAATAATGAAAATGCAGCTACCGTACTTTTCAAGCTCTTGGTAGATATTTTCACTTACTTTGTCAATTTCAGTTGGGAAACAATGGTGGCATCTGTGCCCTGGTGCTAAGTGCTCATTTACATGCAGAGGCAGAGAGATATCCGTTTATTATCAATTTTATGCATTACTTCATTTCATGGTGTTAAAACAATTACATTCAAAGGGTTCAGCAGTCCACAGCCAAGCTATTCAGCGCTCCAGCAGCATCATATAATAACGTTATTCAAGGCGAGACACATACATCATAGTTTACTGACTTAGATGGAAATAAAAGAAAAGAAATGGAGAAACAGCAGTTCCTATGGAACACACATAGATTTTTTTAAAACAGTACAGTTATTACAATAAGGGTAAAATCCTAAGCAGATGGATGTGAGATTTATCGACTCCTGAGTTACTTTTTAAGAAAGTTTAGGCACAGTTTCTAGGTAAATCATTTTCATTGTCAAATATGCCACAATATATATCAAGGAGCGTCATTTACATAGCACTCTTCCTAATCAGTAGAAGATGCTTCATGCAAAATATGTGCTTTGTAAAGTTGAAGTAAAGACATTTACATGCTGTATACATCACTGCATTATACATATCATTTATGGATTCTCTATGCGCAATATGGTCTAATAATAAAATGCTCTGATTTGCTGGTTGCAAACTATTGCAAACTTTTTCTTTAATCCACTACAAAGGAGTTAAATCTATGGCTTAAACAGGAACCCATACATACTCCCATGATGTCCCTGAGCACCCAGCCAATGACTGGCCATAATATGTGT
The DNA here is from genome assembly GCF_027579735.1 of Bombina bombina. NCBI lineage: Eukaryota > Metazoa > Chordata > Amphibia > Anura > Bombinatoridae > Bombina > Bombina bombina. The sequence goes on from NC_069503.1 coordinate 760,725,177, forward strand.
ATTAAATCAGAAATTGGAAAACAGCACACTGTATAGGGCACGGAAAAAAAGACTTGCCAAGTCTTGATATCCACACAATTTCCAGCCTCCGAAAGGATTAAAAAGACCTGTATTTCTCATAGGCACAATTACAACATTTCAGGCCTGCAATAGGCCCTTAGTCAAGTATATTATATGTATACATGAAAGGGCCTATTGCAGGTCTGAAACTTAATTGAGCCTATGGACCCAATTTATAAGAAATAAAGGTCTTTTTAATCCTTTTGGAGGCTGAAAATTGTGTTGATATTGATGATATGTGTATGCTGCTTTTCATTGTCCAATCAGTCATGTACTACTCAAAAAAGCTGTGTATTGTGGCTCCTGAGTGTGAGTTTAACTATGTATTTAACATTTTAAAGGAATTAAGCACATAGGTTGATTTCGTTAAAGGGACACTGAACCCAAATTTTTTATTTTGTGATTCAGATAGAGCATGCAATTTTAAGCAACTTTCTAATTTACTATTATCAAATTTTCTTCATTCTCTTGGTATCTTTATTTGAAATGCAAGAATGTAAGTTTAGATGCCGGCCCATTTTTGGTGAACAACCTGGGTTGTTCTTGCTGATTGGTGGATACATTCACCCACCAATAAACAAGTGCTTTCCATGGTTCTGAACCAAAAAATAGCTTAGATGCCTTCTTTTTAAATAAAGAAAGCAAAAGAACTAAGAAAAATTGATAATAGGAGTAAATTAGAAAGTTGCTTAAAATCGCATGTTCTATCTGAATCGCAAAAGAAAAAATTTGTGTTCAGTGTCCCTTTAAGTACTCAACTTTACATCCTTCTATCCTTGGCATTTAGGGTCAAAATAACCTTTATGCCTGGTATTTTTAAAGTGTGAAACACATTTAAAACATATACAACACACACATTTTCAATACAAACATATGAGCAATTAAGAATTATGTTATATCATGCATTTAAAATACAAAGAAGCCTATAAATTTAAGTCTTTAATACAGGAATGACTAACTGGTAACGCCTGCACCACACTAGATTATTCGCCCCTCAGGGATAAGGCAGAACTAAGAATGAGTGCAATAGATTTTGTGGGCACAATATAACACAAACTTAAATATATGTGCTTTAAGGAGGTCTGGTGGACACTTAAGAGAGCCACAACTTAAAAAAGGAAAACAGCAGATAAATGGTACCTTGCAACCTTACCTAAATCTGGTCTGGTGACTGCACTTTTTAAAGGAAATACATAACTTTATATTTAATAGTCATATATTTTTATGTGGCTCTTAAGGTTTGTAAAATATTCATCTGTAGCTCCCATGTGACAGGAAGTTGGCCATCACTGCTTTGATTTGTTAAATATTAACATATTCATCGATCATTCATAATTCAGACATCCCAACTCTCCCTGAAGTTCAGGGAGTCTCCTTGATTGTAATAGCGGCTCCCTGATGACAGCAAATGGAATGCAATCTCCCTGAAACTCCAAGTACCATGATCCAATGTGGCCCAAATCCAGAAAAGTGTTTCTTTAAGGAATGCCTTTAGTTGCTGGGACGTTATAGAACCCTCAAAGCATGCATCAGTAACCAAAAGCCCCCACTGATTTTAATAAAATAAAACACAAATAGCTTACGACACACAGACGATCACTGGAAAATAGGTTTGTTGTATGTGGTTTAGCAATAAAACTACTTTTATTTAAATCTTATTTAGGGTTTCAAGGTGTCCAATATATATCTGGGGGGGGGGGGTGGAGGCACAGTAGCGCGTGAAGCCACCTCCCTGAAATAAGTTTTTGCAGGTTGGGATGTCTGATAATTATATAAATGTATTGCTTAAAGACATGGAAAAAAAATATAATAATTAGACACAAGAGTCTGGAGCTGAGGCAAATTTACTCGTTTGCATGGTAAGTCCACTGAGTCAATCACAGGTGAGAGTTTTAAAGCTGCGCAACATACTCAGATGCTAATTTTCCTTTACAAATTATTGTGTTCTGAACATGAAATACAACATTATGAAACATTATGAAATCTTCATGCACTTGTAAAACAAAAGTATGTAAACTGGGTGAAAAAAGCATAGACAATATAATTTTACACCAGCTGTATAGTTTAACACTTTTGCATTTCAAAGTTACAAATTTGGAAATGTGGCCATTTTTAGCAACATGCATTTGTTTAATAATATAACTCAAGCAAATAATAGCATTTATTTCTAGACCAGAAAGTCCCTTTATTTCATTCTAGACAAAATAGCCACTAGTTTTGAAAAAAAATAACATATTTTCTGTCAATAGAAAAGTTAGATAATGAAAGAACTAAAGCAAAATGGTTTATTGAAGACAAACAACACAAATATTCTTTACTTTAGTACCATGAGATTATAAAATGAAATCTGCTGCTATAAATTAAAACTAAAAGAAAAAAGCAATTAACAGCTTTGTGCTTGCTCCACTCGAGGATCCACCTCAAGCAACAATTACTGTATAACAAAATAACTACTCAAAATTAAAACACGGAAGGATAAATCAGTGCCTATCTTTCCTTAAATTTGTACTTTGAGGGCAAGCAATAAATTCCCACATGTTTTAATTCAAATCTTTAAAAACGTAACGCTATACCTTTTATAAATAGTGCAATATCCATTATATTTATAGAAAAACAGAATGTTACGTTAATAAAAAAAATATTACAAAGTTTACTATTTTATCTGCATTTTTTTGTTACTTTCAGGAAAAAAATAAATACAGTAAATAATTATTTGAAAAGAGTAAGTAAAAAATGTCTCATTGAAAAACAGCTAAGATGTCTCATACATGAATTGATATTTGAACATAAATAATATGAAGTGACCTCCCGTACTTAAAGGGACATCCCAACCATAATTTAAATCTGCATGGATGCATTTGAATTTTAAATAGAAGCATTTTTGTAAAGTACATGTATTAACAAAATGCTTCTAATAAAAGCTATAGCTGTTTTAAAGGTGTATTTAAATATGCACCGTGCACCAGCATTTTAAACACTGCACTTACTCAGAAAGCCAAAGGTGCTTGTACCATTTGGCAATTGGTGACATGATACAAGCCCCACTGGCACTCTAAGCAGCTGCAGTAATTCAAATAATGGTGCACTGAGAATATCTAGATATGCTTCACATGCACGTACATAGACAATTGTTAATGCTAAAAAAGCAATAACTTTTACTAGAAGCATTTCTGCCAATACATGTATATTACAAATATGTTTCTATTCAAAGAATTAATCTATGTGCATTTCAATTTTGACTGGAATGTCCCTTTAATATTGCAGTGCATGATGATTCAGTTTGTATAAATCTGTCACTTTTTTCTTATTAATGGTTGTTAGGAATAGGAACGGGATATTACAATGCTTGCTTGCCTTATGACTGTATAAACTCTAGAAATGCCTTACTTACTTAGCTGCAGTATCATCTCTCAAAGATAGGTGGCGCTGTTCCCTGAGCTTGTCAAACACCTGTTGCAAAATAACTAAAAATAGTTAGGAAACACAACATGTTTCTGTAAAATGCTGAAACAATAACAATTGTGTCAATGAGATAGTAAAGCTGTTTTTTTCAGGATTTTAAAATATTGTAAATATAGTTGCTCTGTGTTTTTATAACTTGCACAGCAACAACTTTTTCTCAGTTTTTATTTCTTACTTTTTTTTTTAAATATCAACCTGTTTGAATAATGTTTAATGCATTTTATTTCACCATATTAACCTATATAAAATTAATCATATTTTTATAGTAATCCATAACCCATCCTTAACACATTCTTAGTATCATAAAGCACAACAAGCTTCCTAAAAGATAACGTTTGTTGAGAAAATTAAAAATCCTTCCCCAACTTTGTGTATTTCTTTCAAGGGATATGAAACCAAGAACTTCGGATATCGCAAACCAAAACATTTCTTTCATGTTTCAGATAGAGCATGCAATTTGAATCAACTTTCTAATTTATTTATATTATATCATTTTTCTTCTCTTGGTATCTTATGTTGAAAATCAGGGACGTAAGCTCAGGAGCTGGCCCATTTCTGGAGCACTATTTGGCAGCAGTTTTGCAAGAATGTTATCCATTTGCAAAAGCACTAGATGGCAGCACTATTTCCTGTCCTGTAGTGTTCCATATGCCTACCTAGGTATCTCTTCAACAATTAATATCATGGGAACGAAGCAAACTTTTTAAAGCTGTATGCGCTGTCTGAAACACAAAATAACATTTTTTGGTTTTGTATCCCTTTCACGAAGATGATTTGTCACATAAATAATAGCTTCTGCAAAATATAAAAGAAAATATTTGTTACTTCTTTTTAATTCACAAACAGTAAATATTTTTGCTTCTATATCTTGTCTTGCTCCATTAATCCATAATTGCTGAACATTCCATTTTTACAAATTATTTAAAGAGGCATTGCACTTCAAAAAAATCTGTCATGCACATGAAATAGCAACAGTTATGTATATTAAATCAAAATGTTGGCATTAAAAGAGTTAAATGGCCAATGTGTTATAGCAAATAGCTGATAAGAGTTCATTGTATTACAAACAGATTCAGGAACACTTATTAAAGTTATAGATTACTTTTTATATATATATATATATACACAAGGATGTGCAGTCATAGGAAGCAGCGGAGGCACTGCCCCCCCTGCCATATGGGGCCAAAGTTTAATTAAATTCATTTTAATTTAAAAAAAAATTGTAAAAGAAAAAAAAAAATTACCATTTTCTTTTTCCACCCATGTAACACTATGGAGAGGTATCATACAGGACTGCATCTCTCCATAGCAAAACATGTATACATTTCCTTCAATAGCAGCAGCACCACCCACTGGTTGTAAAACTACCGTAAAACTACTTTATGCAAAATATTGACCAATAGGAGGCATCCCTCATGCTGCCTCTTAGCGAGTGAGCCAATCAGAGATTGTCATGTTCTACTGGTGATTGACAGCACCAGGAGAACTTGACTGGCGTTGATTGGCTCCCTGCGCATGTGCAAGGGAGCAGCATAGACAGCGCGGTACTGGTGGGTAGGAGAGACTGCTGCCTCCTGTCATCCATCTTGAGCCTGGATTCCAGTTTCAACTTAGTCTTGTGATTATTGACAGCAAGCGATCAGCTGCTGCCCTGCCCTACTGTACCGTAAGTAAGTGAGAGCGTGACAGGCAGCCCTGCTAAATGTCAGGGGTTGAATACAGTGAGTACTGGCTTAGAACGATAGTTTAACAAGTTTGCCACACAAAAGCAATTAGAGGTATTGGATTGGGCATAAGGTGCTGCACATCTACACAAGAAGATGTGTGTGATATTGCAATAACCACTTGACAATAAATAACGTTATTTATAATCCGGCTACATAAATTAGCATTCTGTAAATTTTACAGAATGCTAATTTATGTAACAGGATTATAAATAATTTAATTTATTGTCATAACACTCAACTCACTGTTCCCACAATGTCTGATTCACTTTCCCAAAATGACTTTTGCTGGGGCTAAACTAAACTGAATCTGCCAGTGAGTGACATGCCTAACGTGAGCCTGCAGTTTTCTGTGTCATAGCTCTTTCACTCAGTGCGATTAGTTATGTAACTCCACAGATTCAGTATAGCACCGGCTGGGAAGAAGTGTGAGTCTTTAATGTAATTAGCAAAGGATTTAGTGAGTCTTTAAATTTAAAAAAAGTGGTTAACGATAAAATATCATGTGTTCAAAAACGTATTTTTAATATTATGCAGGGCAGAGGGAGGGTGCACAGTGCAGCTCACAGGCAGCCTAAGACTGACAGGAACTTCAGCCCTGGAGCTCCGTGTAAACCCCGCCCTCAAGCCCCGCACAGAGGTCTGAAAATACTGCAGTCTACTTGAAGATAGCCATGCTGCACGGGAAGCTCTGGTACATTTAGGATTCCAGGATCCTAGAGGACTCTAGGATAAAATCAGGGCTGTCTTTGTCATTGCGCTAATGTGCTTATTTAAAACGCTAGTGTAAATCCTCTTCCAATGGAAGGGGGAAGCTTTGTTCGCAAGCAAATATTGATAAGCAGGAAGGACTCCTCTCCACCCTTTCATTGTAAGAGAATTAAAGAAAAGTTGGATAAAATATTTTTTGCATCAAATCATTGCACTCTCTGAATTTAAGGCATAGCAGAGCTTTATTCTGTGACGTTTCATGGGCATTTACCCCTTCCTTAGGGACTGAATTGTCTGGGATATATATTCTGGACAATTCAATGTTTACTAAATAATACCCTGCCAGTAAAAATGCTATCCCCCCAGATTTTTTGGGGTTCCTACGCTCATGGTGAGAACCCTCAATTAATAAGGCCAAAGATCTTCGTACTCACAGTGGTTGGTATAAGTATACATGACCATAGGATAATGCACTATGGGCAACTAAGCATGATGAATGTCAAGCCAAAACAGTATTTTAGCATTTAACAAATACAACCTTATAGACAGCGCCACAATAAATAGTAAAGGGCAGCACACCAACAAAAGCACATGAGCAATGGGTGTGCAAGTGTTAATAACACAACTAGTGTACCACTAGTGATTAATGTGTCCCTTTACAAAGCAACAGTTCTTATAGAAATATCCAGATACCGGATATTTTTGATTGATCCAGACTGTAATGTGTTTGCTGCTCCTTCTTGGCCTACCGGTGTTCACTCTCAGGCTCCAATTATTATAAAGCGAATTAACTCTGTAACACAAAATAAATGGAGCGCATCCAAGATCTAAGTGCAGTATAAAAACACCACTTTATTGTAAAACATAAAATGATTTTACACTCACAAAGGTGCACTCAAACATATGAGGTATGTGTATGTCTTGTAAAATGAAATCTGTCCCACTCCAGCTGTACAATCCAGTATCCACCTTATGTCAGTTCGTTGTCCTCACTCAATAGTAGTCACGAACATTTATGTTAGGGGAGCTGTTTGGTAATGTGACTAACAGGGTCAGTGATATAATAGTTAAAACACAATAACTTATGGAGATCGTGTGAAAAAACACTACACAGTATGAACCATAATAAGCTGGCTGTAGTCCAAAGCGTGCTGTGTACACATTCACTATGGGCGTTGTATATTCATGAATGTTTACCAAACCTATTACCGAGATACATTTAATCTAACCACTCATTGTATTTCTCAATAATCCAAAAACTAAGGGATCATTATCTTAAATATCCATTATTAACATTCATTATATAGCCTCCACATAATAATCACTTTTTTGAAATGGCTTTGAAATCACAAAACTGGTTGTTTGTATGAATAACCATATCATTTGATGAACTGTTACTATGGATGTATATATGTTGATATGCATACTTATAAACTTATTTATTAATTTGTCAATATGTAATCAATGCCTGTATTATGTGTAGATGCAATGTTTTAATTAATTTATATTTAATGTCATAAGTTTTTAAGTTATTTTATTTTTATAATTACTGTGAATCTGAGCAGACCGTAAGAAACTGTAACATTATAATCTCAGAATAGAATCTTAGAATGAAATATATGTCAAACATATGACTGATGAACAGCTGACCGATTTACTCCATGTTATATACAGAGCGGAGATCCCTACTATTAGAATGTCAGGCAGTAACAAGAAGCAAATAACAGGTAAACTGAGAGAGCTACGGCTTAGGTATTGGATAATTATATTATTAGTCACTCCCCTTTGACACACACCCACTAATATTAACCTATTAGTGACAAGGGGGTGTGAATTGTGACAAAGTCAAAAGGGGGGCCTAGAGATAGGAAGGGCATAGCCTCTGATGAAGCGGGGAGGAGCCAGTGAAACGCGTAAGGCCACGCCCACATTTGGCTTTAGGAGAAGTGAGTGTGTACACAGCACGGTTTGGACTACAGCCGGCTTATTACGGTTTATACTGTGTAGTGTTTTCACATGATCTCCATAAGTTATTGTGTTTTAACTATTATATCACTGACCCTGTTAGTCACATTACCAAACTTTTCCCCTAACATAAATGTTCGTGACTACTATTGAGTGAGGACAATGAACTGACATAAGGTGGATACTGGACTGTACGGCTGGAGTTGAACAAATATCGTTTTACAAGACATACACATAACTCATATGTTTGAGGGCACCTTTGTGAGTTTAAAATCCTTTTATGTTTTACAATAAAGTGTTTTTTTATACTGCATTTAGATCTTGGATGCCCTCCATTTATTCTGTGTTACAGAGTTAATTTGCAGTATTTTAGCATGTATACAACCTTTATAGTTTGTGGAGACATAACATTTAGAACTCCCTCAGATATAACAATTATTAGGATTAAACAGACTTTCAATCTTGCATGCGCTTTGTTATGCTTAAATAATCTCTGTTATGTGCAAATAATCTCTTTTCCTTACAGGCTGCAAATCCCAAAACTCTATTTATGACCAACAGGGAGTAACACAGATTGTTCAGTTATTCAGCACTGAATAATATATTCATGTGGGGGGAAAATAGGTTGAGGACTTTAGCCTAGTCATGTGTTGCAGGAAGCCAAGCTGCCAAAAAAAACTGGCTAGAAAGGCTCAGGGTAGCAGTCCCAACAAGCCCTACAAGTGTCCCTACCCCACTGTAATAAGCCCATAAATGGTCACAACACCATTACATTTAACCCCTCTTAACTAACCCCCAAAACAACAAAACCCCCATTGCAATAAACCCACCTACTACTAAAATCCCCACTGTCTTCAGATGCAAAAAATTCATCAACTACTTGTAACTTGAGTGTGAAAATGCAAGCGGTATGAATTTAGTGTGAGCAATATCAGTGCTCCTTATCTTATTTTTACACTACACTTGTAATCTTGATCATAGTTTTTAATATGCATACAATAATATGTTCAAAATATCAATAGAAATTTCTTAAAATGGAATCTGGCACCTAGATCTGAATAATTTATCAGGGCTGGTGGCAAAAAAGTTCAACTTATTCCTGAAATGTGACAATATTATATGAAAGCTAATACTGAGTGAGTCAGAAATAACTTACAAGATAAAGGATTATAGAACTGACATTAAAACAGATTTAAAATATATAAATACATAAGCATCCAGACTCTTAACACCACATCAAAGAAATTAAAAATATAATTCACATAAAACAATTAACTTAAAAACAAAACAAAACATGAATATAAAACAGAAATTATTATTTAAACTTTCAAGCAATGAAAACTGTAAAAAAAATAATTAGGAGTGAACACTAAAGACTGTGACACACTGCAAGTGATGCGGTGCGAGGCGAAGCAGCTGCTTGGCACCGCGTCGCATTGCTTCTGAAGTTCACATATTTCAACTTTGAGCGCTCAGCTACACGCCCTGATGAGGCTGAGCGCACAGAGCTGAAAAGGCAGGACATACTGAGCGCACACAGCGCCTGCGCCGCTCTCAGTGTGTTACTTAAAAGGTCAGATCTATGTCTAGGAAAAGCACCACATATGACCCTATTATTATATCTGGAAAAGGCTAAATATAGACAATTCTACAACTAAAACTAAGATCTTTAGGGGTTAAAAATGTTTTTAGTGTTTGGATAATGTTTTTTAGGGTTTGGGATGTTTTTCGTTTGTTGCGATTTTGCACTTGTAGCTTGTGTAGGGGTCATTTGTGTGTTGGGAGGCCTGCACTGGTAAGTTGAGAGGGGGGGATAACATTCAGGGATCCCTTAGGTTTTAGGGGCCTGTGTTGGGAGGAGATCATAAAGTTAGGTGGAAGTTGCTTGGGGAATTTGGGTACTTTACTTTGGCGGGGCCAGATTGTTAAGAGTTCATTGCAGGGGAGAGGTTTAGTTGTTTGCTGTTAAGATGTATTACTGTGAGGGTCTGAATAGATCATATGATCCCCATAATATCATTTAAATCACTGGTGCCTATATAAGTGCTAGTGTATACCTAATGTTGCAGCTTATTTATTTTTAATATGTCTACCTTTAATATTAAATTACATTGCAGCTGGTGTAAGAACATTACAGCAGGTCAAAGAAGATGCAATGTAAAATGAGTTTATGACAGTTTAGGGAACATTTGCAATTAATTAAGACATGATTGAGAAGGTTTTGTAAATAGTATTTTGCGACTCCCATAGAAAGTAATAGCTGTCTCTATTAATTGCAAGCTGACTCTGTGCTGCTGTTGGTGATTTAATTGGAAACAGTATTTTGATAGTTCGTGAACCACAATTGATAGTGACAAGGTTGTCTCTATGTAGAAACCCTGTCACTATCAATTGCAACAGGGCTGATATCTTGCCCACTTTGAGTAGATGTAGAGGACTCCAGCCCAAGGTCAAGGGAAAAGGGATTTTCAGATAAATTAATGTTATATAAAATGGAATCCATAGGCAATAGAATGGAAGTATAGGTCTTGCAATATATGTATATTAAGATACAGCTGGGTCCATTATAACAGCTGGGCCCATCATATCTCTAGTGACCAAAAGTAACAGAGAAATAAAAATTACACACATAAAAAACATTCTTTAAAAACATATCTTAAAATTATCGGAGATTACGTGAAGGACATGTTATGTAAAATATCAAGTTTGGGCTAAATCCCTCTCCTCATATAATTACAAGAAAACACATGTCCATGATACCTTTTGAAGGAAGAGAGACTACAACATTCTTGGTCAGATTTGAATAGGTAAATTGCTATGCCTGTCTTAATCGAAAGGGAAAACTGGTTCTCAGATAGTACGTTTGAAATGCATACATTAACATTTGATTTAAAAATAGTGTGGAAAAGTAAGATTCCGAAAGGGAAGTATATTTCATTATTATGCAAAACAAGATCTAAATCTATTGGTATTTTAGGTTGGATAAAGATCATCACAAGAGACAATTGTGGTCAATAGGCAACACGTATTGAACAATAAACTGTGAATATGTAGAGATTTGAAAATTCTAGAATTTTGTTCATTATTATTTACATGAGACCACAGCATGTGCTTTTTTTTCTCCTTATGGTAGAATATCATTATTAAAGGGCCATAATACCCAAATGTTTAAACACTTGAAAGTGATGCAGCATAGCTGTAAAAAGCTGACTAGAAAATATCACCTGAACATCTCTATGTAAAAAAGAAAGATATTTTACCTCAAAAGTTCCTCAGTAGCCACCTCCAATTGTAAAGGATTTCTAAGCAGCATTTTAGTGTGTCTGTCCTGGGACAGCTGAAAGGATGAGCCTTGTGAACTCTCATATTATTTCACCAATCAGGTAAAGGAAGCTTACTAGGAGATCTCATGAGAGTTAAGTCAAATCTCATGAGATCACAGTAAGAGTTCATGACCTCAGCACTGCTGATGCTGATTGGCTGCTGTTCATTTCTTCATTTTTTTTTATTTTTACCTGCAGCTGGGAGCAGCTGAGTATAACTTTTTTACACAGAACTTACTCTGCTGAGCTGAGGAAATTGTGAGGTAAAATATCTTCCTTTTTTACATAGAGATGTTCAGGTGATATTTTCCTGTCAGCTTTTTACAGCTATACTGCATCAGTTTCAAGTGATTTAGCATATGAGTATTATGTCCCTTTAACTTAATTTGACAAAAGATGGCTCTAAGAAGGCAGTACTTTTAGGTTTGTTTCTAAATTGATCTATAAGCGAGGACTTGTGTGCCTTATATATTACTTTGAACAGGAAACACAAAACATTAGATTAATTATATATTACATTCAAAAGGTAACACAAAACATAAGATTAATCTGATTTGTACCACAACTATCATAATACCTTACTGAAATTTCCTCCAAAATAATATACCCACATGTGTGCTACTCCTGCTCTGCTTTATCACTGGCCTTGTGCACACCTTTGATGTACTATCCTTAGTTTTGCCTTAGTTGTTATCCCTGACTGCACATCTGGCCTAGTAAACCAGCACAGTCTGCCCTGTAGGTATCAATAGTAGCGGGCAGAATCCTAAGTTCAAGCTGGGAAATAAGAAGGTGCTACCTTCTATTGGCAGCAAAACGACTGTCTTCTCCATCCACTCTCCCTAATTGCTAACAATCTTTTTTTCTTTGTAAGTTTTGCTGCTGATCAAAGATAGCACCTTCTTACTTTCTAGTTTTTACTGAGGATCCTTACCACAGCTAGTATGTTTTTGTATTGTTTTAATTTTTGTATTTTTTTTTTTTTTTGTGGTAATAAATACTTTAAGCTTTTATGAAGATTACTGTCTAATATTTACTGTTAGTGTTGTAACTGAACTTACAAACACAAAATTGCTTAAAGGGACATTAAACACTAAAGGCTAGATTACAAGTGGAGCGTTAACTAGCGCTTTTCACTAGAGTGCTAATTGCGCTAGCGGTAAACCTTTTGCGCAAGTTGAGTTGTGCTGGTATTACAAGTAGAAAGTTAAAAATTGTTGCTCTAGCGCGATCTACTGCTCCATAAAAGTCAATAGAGCAAAAAAAGTTACAAAAACTAACACTCTACTTGCACGCTAACCTGAATCACCATAAGCCCCTATTCTAATAAGCCCCAAACCACCACATAGGCCACCGCAAAGTCACCACTACACTATTAACCCCTAAACTGCCATCTACCCACATAGCAAACATCTATGTAAACTATTAACCCCTAAAACATTGTCCCCCCACATTGCAATACTTAAACTATGCTATTAACCCCTAAACCACTGCCCCCACATTGCAATACCTAAACTATGCGAGTAACCCCTAAACCACTGTACCCCCACATTGTAATACCTAAAATATGCTAGTTACCCCTAAGCCACTATCCCCTCACATTGCAAAGTAATACACTAACATCTAAACCCCCTAACCAAACTTAACCCAAATTAAAATAGCCCAACATTTTCAAAAATCCTAACTAGGTTAAAAAAATAATCTTACCTGTAAAAATAAAAAAAGCTTCCATTACTAAAAATAAAAAACTACCATAACTAAAAAAAAAAAAAACCCTAGCATTACAAAAAAAAACTAGCATTACAAAAAAAATCCTAACATTACAAAAATTAAAAAAGTCTAAGATTACAGAAAATAACAAAATAATAACCAAAAAATAAAAAAAATGTTCTCCTATTCTAATAGCCCCCCCAAAAAACACCCCAATTAAAAATAAGTCCTATTCTAAAACTAAACTACCAATAAGGGGGCGGAGCCGGCCGGCATCCAACATGGCCGCAACAGTGTGAAGCTCAGAGTAGCTAAACTTCTGAGATTAGATCTTCAAACATTGAGGGAGCTATTATCCGGCTGCAAAGTGATAAACGGATGGCTAAGCATCCCTACAAGCTATTAATGTAATCGCTACAGCTGTTTGGGTACCCGGCAAGACAAAAATTGAGTCGTTTGACCCTTCAGGCACTTTTTTCAGCGCAACTCACCCAGGTGGCAGAAGCGGTGAACGCAGTAATACGCTCCCACGTGCGAGGGCCCTTGATGAATACGGCAGCTGCCCTACAAGGGGACAGGAGACGGAAAATCCCCACTCAGAGTCCCAGCAAGGGGGATGTATTTGACCCCAACAGTCGGGAGCCCACTAAGAAGAAAGTGCCTTCATTTACTTTGGCCCGCAGTGAGTTGTCTGTAGAGGTACAAGCAGGGCGAGACAATAGAGCAGCAGGTCGAGACCACGAAATGGTGCGACTGATCACTCAGAGGCCTGAGGGTAAGCCTGCAGCAGCAGAATATGGCATGGGCTATGGGCGGAAGCCAGAGGCTCACCGACAGTTATCTTTGGAACTGACGATAGAAACAAAAATTGAAGCGACCTATATGAGACAAGAGCTGCTACTTCTAGAGTTGGTAAGGTTGCGTCCTCTATTTTCTCCTGCCTGGTGCCCTAGCAATAAGACTGGAGTAGGATGAAAGTTCTGGTCCTTTGTAAACTCAGGCTGTCTCCCGAATGGACTCATGGCTTCTCACTGGATATAACTGTAGGCTTAAGCCTTGAACTTTTGATTACGACTACTCCTGTTAGAACAAAGTACTAGTCCTTTGTAAAATTAAGATATCTCCCAACTGGGCTCTTTGCTTCTCATTGGATATAACTACAGGTTTAAGACTTAAGCTTTTGATTACGTTTACATTTTTTAGAGCTCTTGTGTTAAGAGAATATGATGACCACAGGTCTGAACTACTGCTCTTCAAGTGCAATGACTTATTTGCCTTAGCTATAATCCATTCACCGATAATTTGAGATTTTTTTTTTTTTTTTATTGCATGCTGTGAATCGCCTGATAATGAGCCTGTGCTGGCTCTTAGATACTAATTGCATAAAGTTATTGTAAATATACTTGCAGTCTATGAATGCAGGGGAATACAGATAGTCATTAGATGGGTGCTGACTACTTAGCTATTGTAGACATGAATGCTGCATCTTAATGTCCACAAATCTTTGTCCTGATAACAGCTCACTGTGTCACAAGCTACTTTAGGTACTCTCTTTTAGCTTTCAAGACTGTATAGTTTACGGTGGAAATGTTGCCAAGTCACTGGTGTACAATAAGTCAGCGTAAGAATTACAAAACTTGATTTGAAATGGCTATCTTGAACCCCCTATTATATATATTACCTGTATAATTACTGCAAGCATACCTCATGTTTATTGCTGCTCACAACCCTTATCCCAATACTGTCTCGCTAAGCCATTATTTGTTACGGGAACTTTCCTTAAGTTCCTATGTCGATACCATTAGCTCAGGTTCATTTATATTGTGTTGCATCTTTAATATGCTAGTGTTTACATGTTCTATGCTCTGGCTCACCATACTAAGCGCCCCAAAAATAGGTGTTTCAAGCGCATAATAATACAGTCTGGGTCACCCCATTTCTCTAGTAGGTGGCATCCCAGGGAGCATGATATAGCATCACCTAGGGTCAGCCCTGATAGTACTATTGTGGGACCTTGATGTTGCTCTATCTGGTAGTTTGCTTTGACTATACAGTTTGCCGTTGGCTATTTCCTATATAGATTGCGGACATCTTATCTGTTTATCCCCCCCGTGGGTTAGGGGAGGGCCCCGGGAGAGATATTTTCATAAATTTGTGTAATCAATGTCATGGCAGCTATATTATAATTCTACCAACTGTGGGTCATAAACACGATACTTTTAAGGATAATTATCATGCCATCCTTATGAGTTTGTCCGCCCTGGAGGTGAGAGAGGGCCCTCAGTGGGGACAAGTATATTTCTAGTGGTGTATTATCCTAAGTATCATTATCACATTTAGCCCAAGATAACAATTATACGATATTTGTTTCTCCTTCTGGGCCAGTGGCCAGGGCCCTGAGGGAGTCCTTGTAAAGGAAGCATAACCCACGAACATGCAAACATTTTGTTAATTATCACGAGATCCCTAAGTTGCATATGGCAGCTAAACATTGTACTACAAACACATCCACTCTAGACTGAACTTAGCTTAAACTATGTAATCTAGAAATGCTATACAGTTAAGCCCCATGGTACGGTAGAAGGGCTCTCAACCTGTAGGATGCCCAGATTTTTGTTATGCGTTTTAATTTTAAAGAAAACTATGGAAAATATTTTATGCATAGAGCAATCAACACCTATCTTTACCTCTTATATTCTGTTCAGTCTAACAACCCTTATGTTTATAGACCTAAGATACCCAGCATTAGCCCACCTCCTCCCCCCCCTACAGTAAAACCCACTCCAGGGTTCCAACTAGGCGGACTATTTTCGCCTCAATCTTTTTTATTTTATAAATATGCGTTCTAACCGAATTGAATTTTACTGCTTATTCATTGGGTATGGAACTACAATTTATATAAAGTTGGTTTCTTATGTGTTTAATGTACGTTGGTCCTCCATGGATATATTTGTATGAACTTCTTGTTTACAGATACTTGAGCAGGGGTCCTGCGCGACCCCAATTGTTACTTTTTTCTTTCAAATCAAATAAAAACTTTAAAAAAAAAAAAAAAAAAAACTACCAATAAAAAGGGCCTTTGTAGGGCATTGCCCTAAAGCGAATCATCTCTTTTTCCTATAAAAAAATGAACCCCTCTAACATTAACTCCCCAAACTCCCACCCCCCAAAATAAAAAATAAAAATATTTAAAAACCATAATCTTCAAAGTGCCCTGGAAAGGGTATTTGGCTGAGCATTAGCTCTTTTGCTGTCCATTAAAAAAGCAAAAAAAATAATCTTTTAAAAAAAAAAAAAAAAATCCCTTGCATTCCTATTGGCTGATTTGAATCTTCAAATTGAAATCAACCAATAGAATGGAAGGAAAGCTTTCATTCTATTGTATTATTTGAATTTGAAGATTGTATAACCATCTCAAAATGTTTAATGTCCCTTTAATTTTGTGAGATAATTGTAGCTTCCCTCCAAGCGAGTACTGACTTGACAAAAAAAAAGGTTATATCTAATGTATATTCTATTTTAGAATGAATAATATTGCACCACTGTGTCCTTTTTCTATTTTCTTCACAAGCACCGTAAACTCTGGTGCTGTGTTGACCTTTAAGCACACAGCTGCTGTCTGAATTGAGCTATTTTAGCTCTCCTCAATGTGAGTAGTAATAATCAGAAGGAAATATAGACCTAGATTTCAAGTGAAGAGCAAAAATATTAGTACTATTGAGCACTGACACCACCCAAGTTAAATCAATAGTGCTCTTTGAAAAGTAGAAATGTTTCACTTGAGCAAAAGCCTTAGGCGCATTAACATCTGCACTGCCTCTGCCTCTCTCTCCTAAGTGTGAACTGAGGCAAAGGAGGTAGTGAGATGACAGCTACAAAGTGTCCCACATAGTTATATACAGTTGTAAAAAAATAAATAATAATAATTAAAGGGACATGAAACCCCAAATTTTTCTTGCATTATTCAGAAAGAGAATACAATTTTAAACAACTTTCCAATTTAATTGTGTGGTCAATTTTGCTTCATTCTTATTAGAACCTTTGTAGAAGGAGCAGCAATGTACTACTGGGAGCTAGCTGAACACACTGGTAAGCCAATAGCAAGAGGAATATATGTACAGCCACACATCAGCAGCTAGCTCCCAGTTCCTGAGCCTACTTAGGTATGCTTTTCAACAAAGGTTACCAATTAAGCAAATCACAGTTAAAGTTGTTTAAAATGGTATATTCTATCTGAATCATAAAATAAAATGTTGGGTTTTATGTTCTTTTAAACCTTTAAGTGCTGTATTATTGTAGTGATCACTCTGATCAGTACAATAGTACTGTTTAGTAATTTTGGGGTGTGATTTTTTTTTTTTAACATTTTTTTTTTAGTTTTTAACCCTTTCCAGCAGTTTCTGATGACTTCACTTTGTGATCAGTATGATCAGAGCATTATGTTTGATCAACCTGATCTAATTTTTATTTTATTTTATTTTTTTACTGTAATTAGTGTACTCAAAAAAATAATCCCTTTTAGTTCTGTTCTAATACCACACAAAAAAACACCCCAAAATAAAAATAAGCCCTATTCTAAAACTAAACTACAAATAAAAAAAGGGCTTTTTGTAAGGCATTGCCCTAAAGCAAATCAGCTCTTTTTCCTATAAAAAAATAACCCCTCTAACATTAACCCCCCAAACACCCCCCCCCTCCACAAAATAAAAGCCATACACTTTTCTAGAATTTACTCTAAAGCTTTTATCAGACATTTTGTTTAACCAGCCCCCTAATCCCCCCACATTTGAATCAGAGAATGTCCAGAGACTTTGCGGCAAGCACTTTCCTTGTGGATCCCCCCAAAGCCTGCAAAAAGTCTGCACAGAAACAGTGCTGAGTCTGTTACAAAAAAAAGAGTTAGGAGGGACTCTATCTACTGTTTCCCTTCCTGCCTATCTCTATCTGGCCTATGTATTACAGATGTTTAAGCTTCTTTCATACAGAGTGTTCTTGATTTATTAATAGTTATTCTGTATTCCTGACCTCGCCTTGTCCTGATTAATCTTTGTCAGCTGCCTCACACCGACTACTCTGACTTCATGGATCCCCTGATCTTGGCCATGATAAAATGGCTACACAAAACAACTAAAAATACGCTATTTAGAATACCCTGGGTTATTCACTTTTGAATATTGTATTCCATCATGGGAGAACATTTTCTTCCCTAGGCTGCCATACTGTCTCAAAGGCGGCATAGGCCTTGAAAATCAGTGTGTCAAATTTCAATGTATGAAGATTGAAATGGGCAGGCCCTCTAACTTTCAAAAACTCCATAAAACCTGTATATGGAGGTACTGTTGAACCTGTGGGATATCGCTGGACACAAATATGGGTGTTTTATAACAGTAAAACATAAAAGGATGATGATATAAACAGTGAAAGTGCAGTGCTTGTGTGAAAAATGCAAACATAAAAACAAATATGACCACTATATCTGGTCAGTTTTGTGACTAAGTGGCTACAAAAAAAGACTTTGAAATAACCATTTTGAAATACACTGGATTAATTACTTTTGCAAATGGTATGCCATCAAGGGGTAATTTTCATTTGTCTCAAAGGCAGTGTCAGCCCAGAAAAATAGAACAGCCAAATTTCCATGTATGAAAACAGGTCTTATATTTGGCCCTGTAACTTCCAAAAAACCCAATTAAACCTGTAAATGTGGGTATAATTGTACCCAAGGGACATTGCTGAACACAAATATGGGTATTTTAAAGCAGTAAAACATATAAAGATGATGATTTAAACAGTGAAAGGGCAGTGGTTTTGTGTGAAAAACGCAAAAAAAATCATGTTCACTAAAATTGGTCAGGTTTTGTAACTAAGTGGCTGCAAAAAAGACTGGACATTGCCCTTTTGGCCCCCACCCCCAAAAAAGTGAAAAAAATGAGGATTTTTTTTTATTATTATTATTTAGGACAACTAAAAATAAATATTGGATGTAAAACATTAAAGCTTAAAGGGACACTGAACCCAATTTGTTTTATTTTGTGATTCAGATAGAGCATGCAATTTTAAGCAACTTTCAAATTTACTCCTATTGTCATTTTTCTTTGTTCTCTTGCTATCTTTATTTGAAAAAGAATGCATCTAAGCTTTTTTGGGGGTTCAGCACTCTGGACAGCACTTTTTTATTGGTGGATGAAATTATCCACCAATCAGCAAGAACAACCCAGGTTGTTCACCAAAAATGGGCCGGCATCTAAACTTAAATTCTTGCATTTCAAATAAAGATACCAAGAGAATGAAGAAAAATTGATAATAGGAGTAAATAAGAAAGTTGCTTAAAATTTCATGCTCTATCTGAATCACGAAAGAAAAAAAAATGGGTTCAGTGTTCCTTTAAGGTAATTACATTTTCCCTTTTATGGAGATGCACAAATACATATACCAATTGCAATATTTGTTGTAATGGAAGCTACACCAAAAATCAATATTCACTTAACTCAAATGGCCATACAATTTCTATTATGTATAACAAAAACTTTTAAACTTTTAATGCAAAATATTCTAAAGAAAACCTTATTTAAATGGACATAAAATGTGACAGTTTGCTAGGGTATTTTATTATTGCACTAGTGCTTGCACAGAAGTATGTTAGCCTCTTGCAAAAGAGTTAAAGACATACACAATGTCAGTTCTGAGACAGCAATACACATCTGTGCAGACCCAGATGGGCTCTTAGGACATGTTTACTGACAAGCCATTAGTATTGCTTTTCTGGAGATGACTTTGACTATGTGCTTAACATTTTGTTGGAGTTAAACACAGTTTTGGGTAAACAATAGAAATATTAAAACTGGCAGCATGCAAGCTCATCAACAACCTTTGCAGCCAGTGGAAGAAAATATAAAATGTAGTTCTTTTTTCCACTACATGAAAAAAATCTTGTGAACTCTGATATTTTTGGTACAAATACACACAGATGTTAAATTTATTTTGTTCTGAAATATAAATATAATATGATGTTGCTCTCAAAGGAAAACATTGGGATATTGTAGATTAGTAGTGATGTCGCGAACATAAAAATTTGGGTTCGCGAACGGTGAACTCGAACTTCCGCAAAAGTTTGCGAACGGGAGAACCACCATAGACTTCAATAGGCAGGCGAATTTTAAAACCCACAGGGACTCTTTCTGGCCACAATAGTGATGGAAAAGTTGTTGTTTTAAGGGGACTAACACCTGGACTGTGGCATGCCGGAGGGGGATCCATGGCAAAACTCCCATGGAAAATTACATAGTTGATGCAGAGTCTGGTTTTAATCCATAAAGGGCATAAATCACCTAACATTCCTAAATTGTTTGGAATAACGTGCTTTAAAACATCAGGTATGATGTTGTATCGATCAGGTAGTGTAAGGGTTACGCCCGCTTCACAGTGCGCAGTGTAGGTGATATACCTGCCCTGACCATGCTTTGCAGACCAGGTATCAGTGGTCAGATGGACCCTTGCCCCAACACTGGGTGCCAGACATGCCATTATAGCAGACTTATATGGCTTTGGCGTTGCTTTTTGGTAATTAGAAGGTTGCTAAATGCCACTGCGCACCACACGTGTTTTATGCCCAGCAGTGAAGGTGTTAATTAGGGAGCATGTAGGCATCTTGTAGAGTTAATTTTAGCTTAAGTGTAGTGTAGTAGACAACCCAAAGTATTGATCTAGGCCCATTTTGGTATATTTAATGCCATTATTTCACCGCCAAATGCGATCAAATAAAAAAAAATTGTTCACTTTTTCACAAACTTTAGGTTTCTCACAGAAATTATTTACAAACAACTTATGCAATTATGGCATAAATGGTTGTAAATGCTTCTCTGGGATCCCCTTTGTTCAGAAATAGCAGACTTATATGGCTTTGGCGTTGCTTTTTGGTAATTAGAAGGCTGCTAAATGCCACTGTGCACCACACGTGTTTTATGCCAAGCAGTGAAGAGGTTAATTAGGGAGCATGTAGGGAGCTTGTAGAGTTAATTTTAGCTTAAGTGTAGTGTAGTAGACAACCCAAAGTATTGATCTAGGCCCATTTTGGTATATTTCATGCCACCATTTCACCGCCAAATGCGATCAAATAAAAAAAAATTGTTCACTTTTTCACAAACTTAAGGTTTCTCACAGAAATTATTTACTAACAACTTATGCAATTATGGCATAAATGGTTGTAAATGCTTCTCTGGGATCCCCTTTGTTCAGAAATAGCAGACTTATATGGCTTTGGCGTTGCTTTTTGGTAATTAGAAGGCTGCTAAATGCCACTGCGCACCACACGTGTTTTATGCCCAGCAGCGAAGGGGTTAATTAGGGAGCATGTAGGCAGCTTGTAGAGTTAATTTTAGCTTAAGTGTAGTGTAGTAGACAACCTAAAGTATTGATCTAGGCCCATTTTGGTATATTTAATGCCACCATTTCACCACCAAATGCGATCAAATAAAAAAAAATTGTTCACTTTTTCACAAACTTTAGGTTTCTCACAGAAATTATTTACAAACAACTTATGCAATTATGGCATAAATGGTTGTAAATGCTTCTCTGGGATCCCCTTTGTTCAGAAATAGCAGACTTATATGGCTTTGGCGTTGCTTTTTGGTAATTAGAAGGCTGCTAAATGCCACTGCGCACCACACATGTTTTATGCCCAGCATTGAAGGGGTTAATTAGAGAGCATGTAGGCAGCTTGTAGAGTTAATTTTAGCTTAAGTGTAGTGTAGTAGACAACCAAAAGTATTGATCTAGGCCCATGTTGGTATATTTCATGCCACCATTTCCCTGCCAAATGAGATCAAATGTAAAAAACACTTAAATTTTTTCGCTATTTTAGGTTTCTCACTGAAATTATTTACAAACAGCGTGTGCAATTATGGCACAAATGGTTGTAAATTCTTCTCTGGGATCCCCTTTGTTCAGAAATAGCAGACATATATGACTTTGGCGTTGCTTTCTGGTAATTAGAAGGCAGCTAAATGCTGCTGCGCTTCACACGTGTATTATTCCTAGCAGTGAAGGGGTTAATTAGGTAGTTTGTAGGGAACTTGCAGGGTTAATTTTAGCTTTAGTGTAGAGATCAGCCTCCCACCTGACACATCAGACCCTCTGATCCCTCCCAAACAGCTCCCTTCCCTCCCCCTACCCACAATTGTCCCCGCCATCTTAAGTACTGGCAGAAAGTCTGCCAGTACTAAAATAAAAGGTTTTTAATTTTTTTTAATTTTTTTTAGCATATTTACAAATGCTGTGGTGTAGCATCCCCCCTTAGCCCCCAACCACCCTGACCCCCCCAAAACAGCTCTCTAACCCTCCCCATCTGTCTTATTGGTGGCCATCTTGGGTACTGGCAGCTGTCTGCTATTATTTCACAGTTAAAAAAGTGTTGTTGTTTTTAAATGTACACTACTGTTATACCAGATATGAGTGGTGGCACTGGGCAAGTGGGCACAGTATACGCTGTGAGCCTGACACACACGCTGGCAGGCAGGCAACTGCAATTAGATTACACAGGGAAAAAAAAGCAGGCTGTTCTAGCCCTAAAAAGGTCTTTTTGGGGTGCTGTCCTTACAACAGAGATCAGATGAGTCCTTCAGGACTGTAGTGGACACTGAATACACTAGCCTAGCTATCGATTTCCCTATTAAATCAGCAGCAGCTACACTGTCCCTCCTCTTCCGAATGAATCTAAAATGGATGCTGTCCAGGAGGTGGGAGGGTCTGGGAGGGAGGGTCTGCTGCTGATTGGCTGGAATGTGTCTTCTGACTGTGAGGTACAGGGTCAAAGTTTACTCAATGATGAGGAATAGGGGGCGGACCGAACATCGCATATGTTCCCCGTCCACAGCGAACGCGAACATGCTATGTTCGCCGGGAACTATTCGCCTGCGAACTATTTGCGACATCACTAATTATATGTAATCCAGGGGTCAACAAATGTGTTTAAAATTAGAAGGCAGTAAGAATATTTAGGAGCTCTACTTTTAGGACCCAGACAGTGGTATTTGTATATAGATCTATAGTAAATAATCCAGAAAATTCAGGGGTAAAATTCAACTTACCACAAAACACAAACATACCACACTCACTTGATAAAAGAACAGATGAACAATTTGTAATGTGATGTATATGTATATACTGTATATATATATATATATATATATATATATATATATATATATATATATATATATATACACACACAAATATGCCATGTGAGTGGTTTACACACATACACATTTTTATTTTGCTTGTTAACCTTTAGTAATCAAGCTTTTCATTTATAGCAACAGCCTTACAGTCTACAAACATTGTTGTCAAAGTGCCCTAAAGGCTGTAAATCACAATCGGCAGTTTGTAATAAAGAGCACAGCAGCACATAACCTCCTCACTTCCAAGGCCTTTATAGAACTGGCTATAAAAAAGGAATACAACACATACCAATCCTCACTGGTAGCCAAGGGGTTAAAGTGTGCTCTGCTTGTTATGTTCTCATTCTAGGCAGCATTAGAAGCCTTGTACAGTCCTAACCTGTCCTGAAGCCTTCATTCCTTCAACAAAAAGTGTCTGCTCCACATCAGCATGGAGCTTGGCTGTGTGAGGGAGGCAACAGAAGTACATAAAATAAAAGTGAAACTTTAACAGTAAACATGCCTGGTGAAAATGGGAGAGGTTTAGTTTTAATCTTTGCCCCTCTCTCCTTCATGGCTCCCTGGACTGCTGTAACATATTCCCAATGAACCACTCGACTCTGTAAGCAGCTGGCAGCCCAATTCTTACTAAAATTAATGCCCTCAGGAAAAAAAAAAAGATTTATTTTTTATTTTTTATTAAGATACACTGACTACAGGCAGGTGACCTTCACTGCAATGCGCATGCCTACTGTGCCTAATGGGAAATCCGTCCTTGCCTTTTGGAATACTCTGGGTTGTCTACTTTGCAAATGTTACGCCATCATGAGGGAATTGTTTTATTCCTGGGTTGCTATACTGTCTCAAATGTAAAATAGGCCCAGAAAATCAGTGTCATGTATGAAGACTGAAAGGGGCAGGTCCCATATTTGGCCCTGTAACTTTCAAAAACCCATAAAACCTGTACATGGGGGATATTGTTGTACTTGAGGGACATTGCTGAACACAAATATGGGTGTTTTATTGCAGTAAAACATATAAGGATGACAATTTAAACAGTGAAATTGCAGAGTTTGATTAAAAAAAAAAAAAAAAAAAAAACAGGACCACTAAATTTGGCCAAGGTTTGTTCTGAAGTGGGTACAAAAAATACTGGACAATACCCTGGGTTGTCTACTTTTGCAAATGGTATTAGGAAATTTTCATTCCTGGTCTGCCATACTGTCTCAAAGGCTATGCAGTTCTAGCAATCCAATCTGTCAAATTTGTATTAATAAAATCTGAAATAGGCAGGCCCCATATTTGATCCTGTAACTTCCCCGAAACCCCTACAACCTGTACATGGGGGGATATTCTTGTACTTGTGGGACATCACTGAACACAACTATGAGTGTTTTATAGCAGTAACACATATAAGGATAAGTATATAAACAGCAGAATTGCAGTGTTTGTGTGAAAAACGCAACAAAACCCCCCCTATGGGCTAGATTATGAGTGGAGCACTACTGTTAGTGCGAGGAGTGTAAACGTGATTGCAAGATCACATTGTTCTTTACGCTCAAATCCATATTACAAGTGGCGGGCTGTTAAAATAACCTTGAATTGGTTTGCGCGAATTTGCGGTATTTTATGGGTCCCTATATTTTCTATGGGTAGCATTAAACGGTAATGTGCACTCGTATTACAAGTCGAAAGTAAATAGGATTGCTCGAATAAAATTGTATTTACCGCTCAAATTTTTAGGCCGCATAAAGAGTTTGTCTGCCCACACCCCCACATATAAACTACCCCTCTACACTATTAACCCCTAAACTGTCACATCCCCACATAGCAAACTACACCTTTACACTATTAACCCCTAAACCACCACACCCTACATCACAAAGTAACCTTCTACACTATTAAATCCAAAACAACCACACCCCACATTGCAAAGTAACCTTCTACACTATTAACCGCTAAGCCGTCACACAACCACATTGCAATGTAACCTTCTACACTATTAACTGCTAAACCGTCACACCCCCACATTGCAAAGTAACCTTCTACACTATTAACCCCTAAACTGCCACACCCACCACCTCAAAGTAACCTACTAACATCTAAACCCCCTAATCTAACACCCCCTAAATTACCCCAAAGTAGACTACACTACCCTTTAAAAAAAAAAAACTTACCTGAAAAAGTAAAAAAAAAAACTAACCTTATTTTTTAAATAAAAACATTATTTAAAAAATAAAAAAACCTTACATTACTTAAAAAATAACCTACCATAATTTAAAAAAATAAAAAACCTACCATTACAAAAAATAAAAAAAAAATACTTTTACAAAAAAATAACAAACAAATAAAAAAATAAATAAAAAAGAGCTATGCCTATTCTAAAACCCCACTAAAAAACCCTTCTCAAAATAAAAAAACCTATTCTAACGCTAAACTACAAATATAGCCCTTGAAAGGGCCTTTTATAGGGTATTGACCTAAAGTGTCTTAGCTCTTTTTTGTAAAACCCCCACTAAAAACATCTACCATTAACCCCCTATCCCCCCCCAAAAAAAAGTATATTTAAAAAAAAGCTACTCTAAAAAGTGCTCTGAAAAGGGCATTTGGCTTGACATTTAGCTCTTTTGCTGCCCCAAAAAAAAACTTATCTAAAAAAAAAAACACCCCCAAAAAAGCCTGAATATATCCATGATATGGTATTCACTAAAGACGAATCTGGGCAGCGATCTTCTTATCTTTATCCCGGCAGTGGTCCATCTTCATTCTGGCAGCTCGCCATCTACTTATCTTTATTGCAGCATAAATCTTTATCCGACCATCTTCTGATCTTTATCACAGACGTCCTCTTCATGCGGTCACCAGCCGCACACTGAATTTTGAATGCAAGGTACCTCTTTTCTATCGGGGTATCCTTGTATTCCTATTGGCTGGTTTTTGTTTTCAAATTCAAATCAGCCAAAAGAATGAAAGCTTTTCTATTGGCTGATTGGCTAGCGGAGTTTGTGTATGAGCGAGAGCGTAAAATACCGCTCCACTTGTAGTCTGGCCCTTAATCAGAAGAATGCTTTAACTGGTGGGTTTTACTTAAAGGGGTGTTCAAGTTTGTTTGCCTGTTTGTTTTTTACATTTTTTTTTTACCTCTAAATGGTTAATGATATCCTTGTCATGAACAAAACTACATTGTGTGGTCTTCATTAGTGAAATTTATCCCAGTTGACCAAGAGAGCACTGTATATTGTCCTTATGACCCAGTGAAACATGGATTTCCTGTTAGTAATTTAAAGCATTTTATCTTAACACTTTAATATGTAAAGAAATCTTTTATTTGCTGCTCTTTCATAAGTAAAATAGAAATATTTTTTTCAGTTTTTTGCCCCTTTCAAATATGCGTACATCTTTTATTCAGACTCTAAAAATTAAGATCAAATGTGTGACAAATCTGAATGTGTTGGTAATTAGAAAACATGCAGGTTTTTTTCAGAAGTTACTGCCTGAAGCAAGCATATCAATGTGCTTACCATGAATGCAGATACAACATTTGATTGTGTTTATTAAACAAAGTGAAGAGTGTATCTAATCTCTGTTTGTATATCAATTCAAAGGGATGAATCACAGTATTATTTCTATGCCAATTTTGTATTCCCTTTAACTAATTTAAGACAGGCTTACTGTAAAATATGAATAATTGTTGCTTGCAAACAAATTATCTTTCAAATTTCCTATAGTGTTATAGAATGCTAAAGTTTTAATATGCTTGTTTACATAAATAGTACGTTTTGCACAACCTTTATGTAACAAAAAAATGGCATTTCATAAAAGTAAATGTATTTGTCCTATATATGACACTATGGCCCCTAGTTATCAAGCCGTCTACTTTACCTGCCTTCCCCGGCCCAATACGCCCGCCTAAGCTCGCCTACCATCGCCGCCGCGGACCTGAAAAATGTTGCCAAAGTTATCAAAAAATCTGTCAAAAAGCCGCGCACCAAGTACGGGGCGATGAGCAGCGGACTGTGAGAGTTATCACTCATCCGATCTCGCTGCTCTTTGGCTTTTTCACAGCTTTATTGACAAGCTGTCACTAAGCACCCACACTAACTACACTGTTCTACCCCCTATACCGGCGCCCCCGGAGCCCCCCCGCAACTAAATAAAGTTATTAACCCCTAAACCGCCGCTCCTAGACCCCGCCGCAACTCTTATAAATGTATTAACCCCTAAACTGCCGCTCCCGGACACCTAAACTGCCGCTCCTGCCACCTACATTATACCTAGTAAACCCTATCCTGCCCCCCCTATACCGCCGCCCTCTATAATAAAGTTATTAACCCCTATCCTGCGGATCCCGGACCCCGCCGCAACACACTTTTTCTAACTATGACCCCCAAAATCTGTTACACATCTACAACTGCCAAAAAACACCTGTGCTAAATAGTTTCTAAATTTTGTCCTGAGTTTAGAAATACCCAATGTTTACATGTTCTTTGCTTTTTTTGTAAGTTATAGGGCCATAAATACAATTAGCACTTTGCTATTTCCAAACCATTATTTTTCAAAATTAGCGCTAGTTACATTAGAACACTAATATCTTTCAGGAATCTCTGAATATCCATTGACATGTATATATATTTTTTTTAGTAGACATCCCAAAGTATTCATCTAGGCCCCTCTTGGTATATTTCATGCCACCATTTCACCGCCAAATGCGATTAAATACAAAAAATCGTTCACTTTTTTACTAATTTTTTCACAAACTTTTGGTTTCTCACTGAAATTATTTACAAACAGCTTGTGTAATTATGGCTTAAATGGTTGTAAATTCTTCTCTGGGATCCCCTTTGTTCAGAAATAGCAGACATATATGGCTTTGGCGTTGCTTTTTAGTAATTAGAAGGCTGCTAAATGCCACTGCGCACTACACGTGCCCAGCAGTGAAGGGGTTAATTATGGAGCATGTAGGGAGCCTTTAGGGATAATTTTAGCTTTAGTGTAGTGTAGTAGACAACCCCTAGTATTGATCTAGGCCAATTTTGGTATATTTCATGCCACCATTTCACCGCCAAATGCGATCAAATTAAAAAAAATGTAAAATTTTTCACAATTTTAGGTTTCTCACTGAAATCATTTACAAACAGCTTGTGCAATTATGGCACAAATGGTTGTAAATGCTTCTCTGGGATCCCCTTTGTTCAGAAATAGCAGACATATATGGCTTTGGCGTTGCTTTTTGGTAATTAGAAGGCCGCCAAATGCTGCTGCATTTCACACGTGTATTATGGCTAGCAGTGAAGGGGTTAATTATGTAGCTTGTAGGGAGCTTGCAGGGTTAATTTTAGCTTTAGTGTAGAGCTCAGCCTCCCACCTGAAACATGAGACCCCCTGATCCCTCCCAAACAGCTCTCTTCCCTCCCCCACCCCACAATTGTCCCCGCCATCTTAAGTACTGGCAGAAACTCTGCCAGTACTAAAATAAAAGCTATATTTGGGCTTTTTTTGTGTTTTTTTAGCATATTTACATATGCTGCTGTGTAGGATCCCCCCTTAGCTCCCAGCCTCACTGATCCCCCACCAAACAGCTCTCTAACCCTCCCCCTCTGCCTTAATGGGTGCCATCTTGGGTACTGGCAGCTGTCTGCCAGTACCCAGTGTAGTAAAAAAAATGTGCCTTTTTATTTTTTTAAATGACCTTTTCTGTAGTGTAGCTTCCCCCCCCCCCAAGATCAACCCCCCACCCCTTCCAGGTCCCTTAGCTGTTTATTTACAGCTTTAAACACTTATTTTTTTTTTACTTTTCACAGTTTATTTTTCTGTAGTGCAGCGGTTCCCTCCCACTCCCGCCCCGTGCACGCGCCCGCCCGCCGCCCCCCGTGCACGCGCGCGCTCCCGTGCGCGCTCCCGCCCATCCCGCCCCCGATCCCGCCCCCCTCCACTCCATTCGACACATCGATGGCCGACCACCCGCCTCCCAGACTTGCTCCCACCCACCAACGATACCGGCCACCGATGTCCGGTGCAGAGAGGGCCACAGAGTGGCTCTCTCTGCATCGGATGGCCAAGGGGGGTTATTGCAGGATGCCTCGATAGCGAGGCATCACTGCAATAACCGGAAAGCAGCTGGAAGCGTGCAGGATCGCTTCCAGCTGCTTTCCAGACCAAGGACGTAAGCCACACGTCCTCGGTCATTAACTGTCTTTTTTTTGAGGACGTGTGGCGTACGTCCTTGGTCATTAAGGGGTTAACTAAATGAATCCTATTTAAAACTAAATACTTACTTACCTTTAAAATAAACCCTAATATAGCTACAATATAAATAATAATTATATTGTAGCTATCTTAGGATTTATTTTTATTTTACAGGCAAATTTCAATTTATTTTAACTAGGTACAATAGCAATTAAATAGTTATTAACTATTTAATAGCTACCTAGTTAAAATAAAGAGAAATTTACCTATAAAATAAAAACTAACCTAAGTTACAATTACACCTAACACTACACTATCATTAAATAAATTATTCCTATTTAAAACTAAATACTTACCTGTAAAATAAACCCTAAGATAGCTACAATGTAATTAATAATTACATTGTAGCTATTTTAGGATTTATATTTATTTTACAGGTAACTTTGTATTTATTTTAGCTAGTTAGAATAGTTATTAAATAGTTATTAACTATTTAATAACTACCTAGCTAAAAGAAATACAAAATTACCTGTAAAATAAATCCTAACCTAAGTTACAATTAAACCTAACACTACACTATCATTAAATTAATTAAATAAATTACCTACAAATAACTACAATTAAATTAAATTAAAAAATATTACAACAATTTTAAGCTAGTTACACCTAATCTAAGCCCCCTAATAAAATAACAAAGCCCCCCAAAATAAAAAAATTCCCTACCCTATTCTACATTAAAAAGTTACCAGCTCTATTACCTTACCAGCCCTTAAAGGGGCCTTTTGCGGGGCATGCCCCAAAGAATTCAGCTCTTTTGCCTGTAAAATTAAAATACAACCCCCCCAACATTAAAACCCACCACCCACATACCCCTAATCTAACCCAAACCCCCCTTAAATAAACCTAACACTACCCCCCTGAAGATCATCCTACCTTGAGCCGTCTTCAGCCAGCCGACCACCGATGGAACCGAAGAGGAGATCCGGAGCGGCAGAAGTCATCATCCAAGGGGCGCTGAAGAAGTCTTCCATCCTATTGAAGTCAACATCCAGGCGGCGCTGAAGAGGTCTTCCATCCGATAGAAGTCTTCATCCATGCGGCGTCTTCAATCTTCATCCATACGGAGCGGAGCCATCTTCAGACGAGCCGACGCGGAGCCATCCTCTTCTTCCCGACAACTAACGACGAATGAAGGTTCCGATCAGCCAATAGAATGCGAGCTCAATCTGATTGGCTGATTGGATCAGCCAATCAGATTGAACTTCAATCTGATTGGCTGATAGCATCAGCCAATCAGATTTTTCCTACCTTAATTCCGATTGGCTTATAGAATCCTATCAGCCAATCGGAATTGAAGGGACGCCATCTTGGATGACGTCCCGTAAAGGAACCTTCATTCGTCGTTAGTCGTCGGGAAGAAGAGGATGGCTCCGCGTCAGCTCGTCTGAAGATGGCTCCGCTCCGCTCCGGATGGATGAAGATTGAAGACGCCGCTTGGATGAAGACATCTATCGGATGGAAGACCTCTTCAGCGCCGCCTGGATGTTGACTTCAATCGGATGGAAGACTTCTTCAGCGCCCCTTGGATGATGACTTCTGCCGCTCCGGATCTCCTCTTCGGTTCCATCGGTGGTCGGCTGGCTGAAGACGGCTCAAGGTAGGATGATCTTCTGGGGGGTAGTGTTAGGTTTATTTAACCCCTTAATGACAACTGACGTACCAGGTACGTCATGCAAAAACGAACAGTTAATGACAATGGACGTACCTGGTACATCAGTTGTCTAACAGAGTGCCGGAAGTGATCACAATCGCTTCCAGCAGCTCTGAGGGTATTGCAGTGATGCCTCAATATGGAGGCATCCTGCAATACCCCTTTACAAGCCTCCGATGCAGAGAGAGCCACTCTGTGGCCCTCTCTGCACCGGTAGTGATGGTGCCGTTGTCCGGGTGGGAGGGAGCATGCGTGCGCGTGAACATACCGCCAGTACCCAAGATGGCGGTAATTAGGTAGGGGAGAGGGTTAGAGAGCTGGAGGGGGGATCAGGGAGGTTGGGGCTAAGACAGGGGTCCATCCCAGCTAAAATATTTTATTATTTTTATTTAAAAACAAAACAAAACTCTTATTTAGTACTGGCAGACTTTCTGCCAGTACTTAAGATAGCGGTAACAATTGTGGGGTGGGGGAGGGAAGAGAGCTGTTTGGGAGGGATCAGGGGGTGGGATGTGTCAGGTGGGAGGCTGATCTCTAAAATTAACCCTGCAAGCTCCCTACAAGCTACCTAATTTAACCTCTTCACTGCTGGGCATAATTCACGTGTGGTGCGCAGCAGCATTTAGCGGCCTTCTAATTACCAAAAAGCAACGCCAAAGCCATATAAGTCTGCTATTTCTGAACAAAGGGGATCGCAGAGAAGCTTTTACAACAATTTCTGCCATAATAGCACAAGCTGTTTGTAAATTATTTCAGTGAGAAACCTAAAATTGTGAAAAATTTAAAGTTTTTTTTTTATTTGCTCGCATTTGGCGGTGAAATGGTGGCATAAAATATACCAAAATGGGCCTAGATCAATACTTGGGGTTGTCTACTACACTACACTAAAGCTAAAATTAACCCTACAAGCTCCCTAATTAACCACTTCACTCCTGGGCATAAAACACGTGTGGTGCGCAGTGGCATTTAGCGGCCTCCTAATTACCAAAAAGCAACCCCAAAGCCATATAAGTCTGTTATTTCTGAAAAAAGGGGATCCCAGAGAAGCATTTACAACCATTTGT
Organism: Bombina bombina; assembly: GCF_027579735.1. Lineage (NCBI taxonomy): Eukaryota > Metazoa > Chordata > Amphibia > Anura > Bombinatoridae > Bombina > Bombina bombina. Next base: position 760,757,247 of record NC_069503.1, read on the forward strand.
GCCATAATTGCAGAAGCTGTTTGTAAATAATTTCAGTGGGAAACCTAAAGTTTGTGACAAAATTTGTGAAAAAGTGAACTTTTTTTTTTTATCGCATTTGGCGGTGAAATGGTGGCATGAAATATACCAAAATGGGCCTAGATCAATACTTTGGGTTGTCTTCTAAAAAAAATATATACATGTCATGGGATATTCAGGTATTCCTGACAGATATCAGGGTTTCAATGTAACTAGCGCTAATTTTGAAAAAAAAAAAGCAAAGAATGTGTAAACATTGGGTATTTCTAAACTCAGGACAAAATTTAGAAACTATTTAGCATGGGTGTTTTTTGGTGATTGTAGATGTGTAACAGATTTTGGGGGTCAAAATTATAAGATATGATAAAAATAATGGTATCTTTAAAAAGTCCATTTAATGGCGAGAAAAACGGTATATAATATGTGTGGGTACAGTAAATGAGTAAGAGGAAAATTACAGCTAAACACAAACACTGCAGAAATGTAAAAATAGCCATTGTCATTAAGGGTAAGAAAATTGAAAAATGGTCCGGTCATTAAAGGGTTAAGGGGGGTTTGGGTTAGATTAGGGGTATGTGGGTGGTGGGTTTTAATGTTGGGGGGTTTGTATTTTTATTTTACAGGCAAAAGAGCTGTTTTCTTTGGGGCATGCCCCGCAAAAGGCCCTTTTAAGGGCTGGTAAGGTAATAGAGCTGGTAACTTTTTAATGTAGAATAGGGTAGGGACATTTTTTATTTTGGGGGGGCTTTGTAATTTTATTAGGGGGCTTAGATTAGGTGTAAGTATCTTAAAATTGTTGTAATATTTTTTAAATGTTTGTAACTTATTTTTTTATTTTTTGTAACTTAGCTTTTTTTATTTTTTGTACTTTAGTTAGTTTATTTAATTTAATTTAATTTAATTGTAGTTATTTGTAGGTAATTTATTTAATTAATTTAATGATAGTGTAGTGTTAGGTTTAATTGTAACTTAGGTTAGGATTTATTTTACAGGTAATTTTGTATTTCTTTTAGCTAGGTAGTTATTAAATAGTTAATAACTATTTAATAACTATTCTAACTAGCTAAAATAAATACAAAGTTACCTGTAAAATAAATATAAATCCTAAAATAGCTACAATGTAATTATTAATTACATTGTAGCTATCTTAGGGTTTATTTTACAGGTAAGTATTTAGTTTTAAATAGGAATAATTTATTTAATGATAGTGTAGTGTTAGGTGTAATTGTAACTTAGGTTAGTTTTTATTTTATAGGTAAATTTCTCTTTATTTTAACTAGGTAGCTATTAAATAGTTAATAACTATTTAATTGCTATTGTACCTAGTTAAAATAAATTGAAATTTGCCTGTAAAATAAAAATAAATCCTAAGATAGCTACAATATAATTATTATTTATATTGTAGCTATATTAGGGTTTATTTTAAAGGTAAGTAAGTATTTAGTTTTAAATAGGATTCATTTAGTTAATAAGAGAAATATTATTTAGATTTATTTAATTAATATTTAAGTTAGGGGGTGTTAGGGTTAGGGTTAGACTTAGGTTTAGGGGTTAATAATTTTATTACAGTGGCGGCGGTGTAGGGGGGGCAGGATAGGGGTTAATAAATTTATTATAGGTGGCGACGGTGTAGGGGGGGCAGGATAGGGGTTAATAAATTTATTATAGTGGCGGCGGTGTAGGGAGGGCAGGATAGGGGTTAATAGGTATAATGTAGGTGGCGGTGGGGTCTGGGAGCAGTGGTTTAGGGGTTAATACATATATTATAGTTACGGCGGGGACCGGGAGCGGCGGTTTAGGGGTTAACATATTTATTATAGCTTGCGGTGGGCTCCAGGAGCGGCGGTTTAGGGGGTAAACACTTTATTTAGATGCGGCGGTGTAGGGGGGACAGATTAGGGGTGTTTAGACTCAGGGTACATGTTAGGGTGTTAGGTGTACACACTTCCCATAGGAATCAATGGGATGTCTGGCAGCAGCGAACATGAACTTTCGCTATGGTCAGACTCCCATTGATTCCTATGGGATCCGCCGCCTCTAGGGCGGCGGTTTGAAAACCAGGTACGCTGGGCCGGAAAAGTGCCGAGTGTACCTGCTAGTTTTTTTATGTGCGGAACATCTGTAGTGACGTAAGCATCGATCTGTGTCGGACTGAGTCCGGCGGATCGAAGCTTACGTCACAAAATTCTACTTTTGCCATTGTCTAGGGCTTGATAACTAAGGCGAATCAGCCTCGCCACAAATACGCTGCGGAATTCCAGCATATTTGAGATTTACGGCTTGATAACTAGGTCCCTATAGCTAGTTATATTATAGAATGATTAACTAAATCTATGCTGCATTGCAGCAGATGACAATCTTTCAGCTATTATATAAATTAAAGCATTTTGATTTCAAAGGGAAGTACATGGGGCCGAATGGGGCCAAATACCCGTTTCCGCGCAAGCCTTTATGCTCGCCAGAAACAGGAGATTCCTTAACCCGTCCCCCACCTCTGATGCTGCAGACATCAATCCACCCGATTGCATATGATCGGGTTGATTGACACCCCCTGCTAGCGGCCAATTGCCCGCGAATTTGCAGGGGGCAGCATTGCATAAGCAGTTCACTAGAACTGCTTGTGCAATGTTAGATGCTGAAAGCATCTGCTGTCAGCATTCAGCGATGTCTGGCGTACATGATATGCTACAGCGCATCTTGTCTGCCAGACATAGATAAATCAACCCCCAAGACTCTAATATATTTGATATATTGCAATTGCAGTGTAAATTTGGGAGCTGGTTTGTAAAATTATATTTATTTATTTTTTAAAATGAAAAGTATACATTAATTAATTATATGTGCTTAAGGAGACATTAAAACAGTATTCACTTTAATATATGTGATATATTGCAGTTGCAATGCAAATTTTGGAGCTGGACTGTAAAATTATATATAAATATATATATATATATATATATATATATATATATATATATATATATATATATATATATATATTTATTGCATAAGTAAAAAGAGAGAAGCGCTCAACCTGGGAACGAACAATAGCATAATAGCTTGTTCTATGGCTAGTTACCACCCAAGAAGCAGCCTCTTTTTGCTCAATATGTGCCTTTCACAGAGAAGAAATTTCCTGAAGCATATCAGTCTGATCCTGACTTCACAGTACAGTCCAGCCCCGAAATACTAGGCAATCCCTCTCTGAACGACAGAAACAGCAGAACCCTAGACGTACGTTTCGGTCTACTGTGGGCCTCTTCAATGAGGTGCAACCATATCCCTCTAGGCACGCTGAGCAATGGGACTCAGAACCACACACCTATTAACATATTTCCCAGCCAAAAATCTCTCCACATTTGGAAAACCCTTACCACCAACAATCTTACTCTTAACAACAACATCTCTTTTCAAACACTCCATACCAGAACTCCAGAAAAAAGAAAACAACACTCTCAAAATTCTCCGAAAAATCCTCTCAGGTGGCGGAAAAATTAACGCCAAATATAACATAATAGGGATCAAAACCAATTTAATAACTAACATTTTCCTTCCAAAGATAAAGTCCTTAAAGACCAAAACTGAAGTTTTCTACTCACTTTATCAAAAACATTCTCCCAACTTTCCAAGCCTTTCAAATCCACATCAAATTTCACACCCAACACCTCAATTGCACCTTCAGTCACAGGCCATCCACAGGAATCAATCTCCCTATCATTACCAAAAACTTTACCTTTACACTTATTCCAATTAACTCTGAAACCACTTGCCATACAAAAACATTCAACTAAAGTTTTCACCCTCCTCAAACCAGCCTGAGTCTCACATACCACACTCACATCATCCATATACCCAATCACTTTTAAACACCTTCCATTACTACCAGGAACACTCACACCTCTAACTAATTTATCCTTCCTCAAACTAGTTAATAATGGCTTAATGACACATACAAATAACAAAGGAGACAAAGGACATCCTTGACGCACTCCAGATTTAACACAAAATTCCTCAGTCAAAAAACCATTAACCTGGACTTGACTCACAATATCACTATACAAACATTTAAACCATCCAATAATCTTACCAGAAAAACCTAAACGTTCTAAAACATGAAACATAAAATCATGCACTACCTTATCATACGCTTTTTCAAAATCCACAATAGCAACAGCAACAGACCTTATCCTCTCCCTCACATACCACAGTACATCGCGTAGTAACAACAAACTTTCAGAAATCTGACACCCAGGAACAGCACACACTTGCTCTTCACCCACAACCTTACCAATCACTCCACGCATTCTATTTGCCAACACCTTTGCAATAACCTTATAGTCAACATTCAACAACGTAATCGGCCTCCAATTCCTCAAATCTCTCTTATCACCCTTTTTAAATAACAAAACAATCAAACCTTTCCTCATTGAAACAGGCAAAACATTCATTCTAAAAACAAACTTACAAACATCCAACATATCCACCCCAATCAAATTTCAAAAACAAGTATAAAATTCAAAAGGCAAACCATCACAACCAGGTACCTTCCCATTCTTAAAACTCCTAACAACCTCTGCAATCTCATCCAAACTTAGATCCCTTTCTAACAAATCATTATCATATTTTTCCAACTTAACCTCAATGTCTTCCAACAACTAATTTTCCAATAAAACATCTCTTGTTTTTTCTTTATACAGCTCACTGTAAAACTCATAAACTTCACGCAAAACACCATCCGTACCATTAACTTCACACTCAACCTTATCAAAAACACTAACAAAACCAGTCTTTCCTTCAAAAGCTTTCTTAAAAAAATATTTACTACAAGACTCATCCTTTTCCATTTTCTCCAATCTTGCCATAAAAACAATTTTCTTTCCTTTTTCATGCATACACTTTTTAATTATATTTCTTGCTTCAGCAATTTCCTCATGCACATCAATACCACAATTTCTCAATTCATACAAATACAACAACCTCAGATACCATTTATCATACAACTCCCTTCCCATTCTAGCTTTCTCACAGCCTTTCTTAATAAAAAAACCTCTTTATTTCCACCTTCAACCATTCCCACCACATAAGCACATTACTAAAATCACATTTTCTTTCACGCCACCTTTCATACATCCAAACAAACTGACGCTTAAACTTCTCATCTTCTAACAAATCCACATTCAGTCTCCAAACACCCTTACCATACTTGATCTTCTAAACACAATTCACCTTACACATCAAAAGGGCATGATCCGTAAAGGGCATCCACTTTAAAGAAAAATCATCAACACATAAAAATTTAGATAAAAAACAAAAATCAATTTGAGATTTTATCCCACCACTATCACTAAAGAAAGTAAAACCCTCCCCTGAAAATGAAACAGACCCGGAGGCATCCTTCAAACCGAAAGATTTAAGCAAATCAAGTAAAAACTTCCCTGAGCTATCCACCCTACAATCACTCCCACCCTCTCTGTCCCCATTCTTAATAATACAATTAAAATCCCCAACCAGAAAAGTTGGCTGTTGACCTGGCAGAAAAAACTTTAAAGTTTCAAAATTAAGCAAACGTTCTACCACTATTTGGAGTAGCAGATACATTAAACAAACGAAAAACAGTCCCACAAAAACTAAAACTAACCAAAAGTATCCAACCTGGGACAATATGAGCTACATTAAGGATAGAAAAACTAAACCCCTTAAACAAAACTCCCCCCCCCCCATTCCTATCAGAAGAACAAGACCATACTTTAGGACCATATTCCCAGTCAGCACATTTAGGATGTTCAGAGAGACCACATTCCTGCAAACAAAAAATATTAGCAGAACATACAGATAATAATTTAAAAATTGCAGCTCTCCTTGCTATAGTTGTCATACACCTGACATTAAGGGAAGAAATGGTCAGAAACATCACAAAAATAAATTAAAGAAAAACAAAAAAAAAGAAATAACATCAGGACTTTTTCTTACCTTTCTTTTTCTTAGGACTCAAAGGAGATCCTTTAAATCTGCCTCTGTGATGTTCCGACCTCCTAGGCTCCCCCTTGCCAGCCTCATAACCAGTAACTTCAGCAAGTTGGTTCACATCTCTTTTATCTAGATAACCAACAGAAGAGGCATCAGAAAAGTCACCTATACACTGGCTTGAGTCAGAAGGAACGTCTTTAGTAGAGACAGAAGGAAACTCTGAAATTAAAGAGTCAGCATCACTTGTAGTATCTGGATCTGCACCCTTAACTACTGTAAGATCCAAATCAGGACTCTCCCATCCATCAGAATCCGCATCTTTTTTTCGCTTGGAGGCAGATTTTTTTCCCTTCAGTGTCCATATCCTCCTCAGAACTAGAGGACACAACAGCAGACCAATCAATGTTCTCCCCTTCAACAAGAACAGCATCAGGAGCAGGATCACAAGATGACTCAGTGAAGGAAAAATTATCTGTCCCAGGAACAGCAACAGTATCATCCACAGAATTGGACAACAGGGCTTCAAGAACATCTAAAGCAACTATCACATTAGATATAGCAAGATCCACCTCCTGAAGATGAGATTGGGCTTCCTCCACCTTCTCAGCCACAGGAACCACCATAGGAGCATCAGACACCTCTCCGACAGGGACCCCAACTGCAGATTTCTTACACAAAAGAGGTAATATAGAGTTCAATGCCTCATCAGAGAACTCCTCATCATTCACAGATGGCTCAACTGCAACTGAAGATGTTTTTTTTGCAACATCAGCATAGGAAGGCTTCACTCTATCAAGCCCCTGCAACATCATCAAAGGACACATCCTGCACAGATGACTTGAAGAACCACACAGGTCACAGGTCCGGCATTTACTACAGTGGGCAACAAGATGATCCTCCTCACCGCAATTTCGACATCTGGCACCTGGACAATTTTCAGCAATGTGACCAAACAGGTTGCAACTACGGCAAAAAAGAGGCATGTCATCATAGTATAGGAAACCTCTATTTCCACCAATGACAAAAGTCTGTGGAGGGTGTTTCTTTCCACCAATACCTAATTCATCTGGCACAAACCGCACCCAGAACCTGCACTTTCCATTGAATGTCCCAAACTGATTCTTCAGCTTGCTACCTCCTTGAACATCATCAAAGTAGCGACAAAGAAACAGACGAATTTCCACATCAGTGACCCAAGGGTTGTACATATGTACTGTCACCGGGATTCTTCTCTCCCTCTGCACACAGGCAACAAATTTCATGCCAACCAACTCTGGAGCAGCAGCCATATCAATAGTCCGTTGATAGCAGGTCTGTAAATAATGCTCATCGGTGAAAGCCACATCAAAAATCCCTCTTGAAGGGAATGACTGAACACAATGCAAACTTGCTCTTGGCATCTTCAAAACACCCTCCAAAACCACCTGCTGGACATGAGACAACCCAATCTTCTCACGAAAGTCCTCAGAAATCAACACCCAAAGTGTATGGGGAACATTTGGCACATTGGTAGCCATATTTGCCCTATTGCCTCTTTAGGCTGGATTTCAGAGTGCCCCCACAAAAGCAGCATGTGGCTGAAGTCCAGGGACGATGCCACAAGGCCAAGGGGACGGCCCTACTACCCAGTTGCTCTACGCCTAAGGAGTAGCCACCCCCCCCAATAGCAGCAGGAGCCCAAACCCCAAAGGGAAAGGACCCCAGGCCGAAGGAGCAGGTCTCCAGGCAGTAAAATTTTTCAACCAAGACCAAGCACAGAAAACTGCACTTGATCCAAGCCAAAGGCCCGAGAAGCAACCTCAGCTGATCATTTCGGCCTATTGTGGGCCTCGTCAGTGAGGTGCAACCATATCCCTCTAGGCACACTGAGCAATGGGTTCATGTCTGGATTCCCGCATCACACTTAGGGAGACTTCCCTAATTGTCATAATTTGCATAAATAAAAAGAGAGAAGCGCTCAACCTGGGAATGAACAATAGCATAATAGCTTGTTCTATGTCTAGTTATCACCCAAGAAGCAGCCTCTTTTTGCTCAATATGTGCCTTTCACAGAGAAGAACTTTCCTGAATCATATCAGTCTGATCCTGACTTCACAGTACAGTCCAGTCCAGAAATACCAGGAAATCCCTCTCTGAACGAGAGAAACAGCAAAACCCCTGACGTACGTTTCGGCCTATTCTGGGCCTCGTCAGTGAGGTGCAACCATATCCCTCTAGGCACACTGAGCAACGGGTCCACGTCTGGATTCCCATATAACACTTAGGGAGACTTCCCTAAGTTTCATAATTTGCATAAATAAAAAGAGAGAAGTGCTCAACCCGGGAATGAACAATAGCATAATAGCTTGTTCTATGGCTAGTTACCACCCAAGAAGCAGCCTCTTTTTGCTCAATATGTGCCTTTCACAGAGAAGAACTTTCCTGAAGCATATCAGTCTGATCCTGACTTCATGGTACAGTCCAGCCCCGAAATACCACACAATTCCTCTCTGAATGAGAGAAACAGCAAAACCCCAGACGTACGTTTCAGCCTATTGTGGGCCTCGTCAGTGAGGTGCAACCATATCCCTCTAGGCACACTGAGCAATGGGTCCACATCTGGATTCCCGCATCACACTTAGGGAGACTTCCCTAAGTGTCATAATTTTCGTAAATAAAAAGAGAGAAGCGCTCAACCTGGGAACGAACAATTATATATAAATATATATATATATTAACAAGAAAAATGGGACATTAAAACAGTATTGGCAAGATTACAAGTTGGGCGCAATTGATGGAGACCACAGGGAGCGCTATTAGTGCTAGTGCTCATAATACAAGTGGAAAGTTAAGTGATACGCTCCAGTGCAACCCAAAATACTACTGTAAAATGCAGTGCTTTTTGAGACCTGAAGTAAATGATTATCAATGACTAATTTGCATAACAAAACACATGAAAATGTTATGCAAATTTAGATTTTAAGATATATTTAGACTTACTATTTAGGATGCCAAGCTTTAATAATGCAAATAAGGTATTGTGACTAAATTCCGACCCCGATATTCAAAACATTGACTGACAAATAAGAAAATGCATGTTTGGGTTTGCCAGGCTTGCAATCCGTCAGTCTGTTGATATATTCTAAAAAAGTGGGCCGAAGCTTGTTTTGCAAACAAGTGGTGATGTGTCTACAGTAGAAAATAATGGGGATTGCAACTTCAGCAAAAGTCCGCCTAAATCGCCACTGAGCTGCGATGTAGGTGGCAGGAGTGGTGGTGGCTGTCTTCAAAGTGTGTTTACATAAAGTACACTGCTTCACTGCCGAATGACCCCTGATGTCCCTGTTTCCGCGCGAGCCTTCAGTCTCGCCGGAAACAGCAGTTATGAAGCAGCGGTCGTAGGACCGCTGCTCCATAACTGGTCCGCTGCCTCTGAGGCTGCGGTCTGCAAGCCTATACGATCAGGCCGATTGACACCCCCTGCTAGCTGCCGATTGGCCGCAAATCTGCTAAATTTCTGAGGCTCCAGCACCTACTGAACATGTGCAAATGTGCACACACACAAAAGTGCACAGTATATACATATATACATTTTGTGATTGGCTGAAGTCTGTCACATGACAAAGGGGGACGGACAATTGGATTAACTTTCAAATTTCCCAGAAAATCTTCTACTGCTCAATTTAAATTCAAAGTAAATGCTACTACATTGTCTTTTAATTGTTTATTTGTCAATTAATTAGAAATCTTATCTGCTTAAAACAAACATGATTAGGATTAACCCCATAGTTTACTCCTAAATATATGAGATTTTGCCAAATGTATGTATGTTTGTGAAGGATTTTGTGGGTGTATAATAATTAATGTTCCTAACATAAAGAATATATATTTTAGCTTGAATACAAACACTATACAAATTAATCAGCAGTTGTACCTACATTTATTTGCAGAACACATAGAAATATGTGTAAACTAGGGATTTTCCAGGGCTACCTTTTATTATTCGCCCAGATCTCATCTTCTACAGTAACAACTTGGATCTAGAAAGATTAAAATAAAGAAAAATAGATCAACTGAAAAAAGTATTTTATGTAAAAAAATATTATGGATTTTACCATATTATATTTATATGATTGCCACTTTGTTATGATTAAATTGTGATAGACACTGGAGCAAAATGCTTATATGACTCTTGTAAAACAACATTTAATATTAAAATGTAGGGTTCCATATAGAAATCCTGGCCATATTTTAAAAGTGGTTTTAGAATTAAGATGCTAGTATTTGCATTTTGCATATTAAATCTGTCAAGCTGATTAATTTCCAAATAAAAAAAAGTTGCATATAGATATAAAAATATATTTCAGAAACTTTTCTTCATTTTCCATTTTCATGGCCCATTGAGCACCAATGCATTTATATTGTAAATGTGCCTAGTGAAGCCTTTTTAATCCAGCAACTAGATATATACATTGGACTTTATAGCAGATCAATCTTGCGCAATCATGTTTTAAATTTGTTTCTTTAATACAGCTGAGATATTTTGAATCTCATGAGGAGATGTCTAACCTTTCACCCCATCAATCATATAGTGCTGGACATATGAAAAAAGATTGTGACACGAGGTGAGACAACACAGGTCACTCTGTAAGTGAGGACTCATTCATATGCATAGCACACAATATTGGATGAAATCAAGAAAATATCATACAATATTAAGATCAACAAAAACTCTTAAAATAGATGTATTTTATTAACTTTGTTGTTGTTTAGGAGTCATTTTTGGTAGCTAAATGTACATATGTAAATGACTGATTTACAATTTTATTATTTTGTTACTTAGCATCACATTTAAATGGCAGCCTAACCTGTTCATATCTGAGAAACAATTCAGAAACTATTGTTAAATATTGTTTTTTCAGTCGATGTTCCTATTAAAAAGGACACACAAGCATCCTAACAAAAATATTACAGTTTTAATTGTTCGCTAATTAAAAAAAAAAAGTTTTTCAAAATCTGTTTTAGGTCATCTAATTTTATCCTCAAATTGATTTGTTTTTGTGCCAGTATAAAATTTTATACACTTTCTAATTGCAACCAGCTTTTAACATATTGATAAGCAGGTGACAAGAAATCTGGCTAGCGCAAGTAATTTGTGTTTGTATTTGTTACAATCTGGAGCAATATTTACAGCAAAAATGCATATTATAGTAGACACTTATGGTACTTAAGAACATATGGTTTTGCCAGATGGAACTGTAATAGTTATAATATGAGTAAGTGCAATATTTTTAAGGTCTGTATTACAAAATATCAATTTCAATAAACTTATCAAGATGGGTTTTGTTAAAAGAATGCATAAAATAGAAGCCAAGTATATATTGTAAAACTAAATTAAATAAATTTGTTTTTATTTTCATGTTTAATGGAATAAATATCCCATATTTGTGTGTTTTTTTTGTTGTTTTTTTTTTAAGAACAAACATTTTTACTTAGAGATAGTAACCGTAACTACATGAAACCCATGGCGTTGAACAGGATTACAAAAACAGCTACAGATGTTTAAGTCCCATCCTTTATAACTGTGATTTGCGTTAAACTTAATCCTGGATAATAAAGACAAATATATTTAAAGCCAATAAAACGGCATTGTTGCAGTTATGAGAATACATACATTTATATAAATATATTTATACATACAGAGACACTTCCTGTATAGTTTTTTAAAGTATGTTATATGTAGAATGAATTGTAGTTTCAATATTTATCCCTGTCTATCTATATGAGCAAGTACATGAAACTTAAGCAAGCAATATTCTATTGGAACAAGAAGCAAAAGTAAATAAAAAGCGTTGTTGCTGTTGATTTTAGTGTTTGGACATTAACATCTCTCTAGTTATCTATATCAATAGTGCTTCTATTTTTGGGGTCATATAAAAAGTCCAGTTATTTTTCATCTCTCAAGCAGTTGTTGAAGGAAAGCTATCTTCTGCATGTGGCATATTGCTAAATCCCTCACATTATAGACTTCTAGGGGGGCACAGTAAAAGTTATGTCGGATTTCAGTGGAGCACAAAATGGATGCAGAAGGTGCACTAAGCCATTGGTGTGCATGTAGTTCTTCCTGTAGTTCTGTGCTATACTATTCATAATAATTATTTACTTCAGGTCATAAAGTGAGCAGTATTTTGGATTAGGCTCAAGTACAACACTTACCTCAACGCTTGTACTATAATCGCAATAAGTATCGGTGTGCAAAAAAAAAGTTTCAGCCACCTTATGATGCATTGGTTAATATATTTAACCAACCACTTGTAATACCAATAGGCATGTGCAATTCTTTCATTACAAATGCAGATTTTTTTTAAATGAAACACGGATATTTGTTTAGTTTTCAAAAAAAGAATATCTGAACGATTGCACCACAAAATTAAAAGAAAACAAATAAAATACTGACAACATTTTTCACTATTCATTCATTTCCTTTAAATTACATGAGGGGCTACAAATACTTACCTATAGTGCACTGTAGAGCCACGCTAATCTGAAACTTCTTCACAAAGCCCCCAGACTGTTGTAATAGGAGTGGCCATTAGCTCTGCGAAGTAGGGTCTAGATTAGCCTGGCTCCATAGCCCTCGTTGGGGAGCCACACTAATGCCAACCTTTCTTCATTGAGCCGTACAGGAGGTTAAGCCTCATATTTGCGCTGCTCTGGGCTCTTGGGATTAGCGCAGCTCTCCAGTGTGCTAAAGGTATTTAATGCTACAGGTAAACTTTTTCACTTGTAGCACAGGAACATTTCCATTTTTTTATTAAAAATAAATGTAAATGGCGGCCTACCTCAATGACATAAACCTCCCCAAGTTGACCATTGAACAGGGAAATGAGTTGGATGCTCCATACTCAGAGGAGGAACTCCTCGATGCTGTGTCCTCCCTCCCTTCTGGGAAAGATCTGGGACCGGACAGGTTTGGTAACTCTTATTACACACAATTTAAGGAAATACTATCCCCCTACCTACTTAGATATTACAAAAGCATAGATGACGTTGGAGCTTTCTCACCGACATCACTTCAAGCACACATTACGGTAATCCCTAAGCCCCACAAATCCCCTGACTTAATAAACAACTACCGCCCGATCTCACTCATCAACACTGACTTAAAGATTTACGCAAAAATAATAACGACCCACCTCAACCGCCTCCTCCCCACCCTCATACATAATGATCAAGTGGGCTTTGTCCCTGGGCGCGAAGCAAGGGACAACACTGTCTGAAACATACATTTAATCTGGTATGCCGTCAATAAAAATATCCCTACTACACTAATTTCAACAGACGCCGAAAAGGCTTTCGACCGGGTAAATTGGTCCTACTTAAGAGCATCCCTGGAGACTTTCGGCATAGGCATGACCACTCTAAAATGGATATTTGCCCTATATACCTCACCCAGTGCCCGCATTATAGTTAACGGCTCCCTTTCCTCACAAATAGATATTAAAAACGGCACACCCCAAGGTTACCCTCTCTCACCTTTACTGTTCGCCCTTTTTATTGAAACTTTTGCCTCAAAGATCAGAAACACTCCTGAAATTCAGGGTATCACAGTGAGGGGGGACGTATACAAGTTATCACTTTTCGTTGATGACATCCTCTTTACCCTTACCAACCCAGAATCATCAATCCCCCTGCTATTGACAGAACTCGCTACATTCCATAAACTCACAGACTTTCTGGTAAATCAAACTAAGTCTGAGATCCTGACCCTCGGACTCTCGGAGAGCTCCATAAGAGCTATCAAGCACAGCTGCCCCCTAAAATGGTGCACAGGTGCACTTAAATACCTAGGCATCTACCTCCCTAAAAATTTCGACAGCTTATTTCGGGAAAACTACTTGCCCATTAAAACTGCAATTATGCGCGATTTATCATCCTGGGGCTCAAAAAAACTCTTATGGTGGGGCAGGATCAACACTATAAAAATGAACATCTTCCTGAGACTCCTATACATTATGGGAGTGGTGCCAGTGCCTCTGCCCCCCAAATAACTTTCCCAGGTACAGAGTCTATTTAGCACTTTTGTTTGGAAAAAAAGACCACCAAGAATCAACAAAACTACCATGTCTTTATTGCGAGAACATGGGGGCCTAGGCCTACCCGACTTGGACAAATATAGGGTATCCATATTTATACAAAGAATCCTGTACTGGGGGGTTGCTGGGGGACAGAGGAGATGGGTCCGCCTTGAGGAACAAATAAACCCCGACTTTTCGATTTCTACTCTTTGTTGGAGCCCCGATTTCCACGTAAGAATAAAAGCGCTCCCTAACCCGATTACTAGAGAGACCATTGTCGTCTGGGATCGGGCTACCCGACAATACCCTTGCCTTTCTTCCAACCTGAGCCCTTTGACTTCTCTGCTCCAAAATTCCAATTTCTCATTGAAATCAATGATAGGCCCACGCCCCCAAGTCCCCCCTAATGGTAATATACTAATATTCAATGTTACGACAAATGATGCCCTATGTAACCAAGAACAGCTAATTGACAAGGGATATGACTGGGCACGTAACTGGTTTTCCTACAGAAGACTTCAAAACTATATTAACACTCACACTCATAAAAACAACATGACTAGACCCCCCACTAACATCGAGAAACTTTTCCTCTCAAGCTCACAAATACAACTCTCTCTCTCCGCAATCTTCAAAACTATCCTCCAGCCTTTACCAGGCAATCTGCCATATTCCATAGAGATGTGGGAGATGGAACTGGGTGTGATTATTCTCCCGCAAACAGCAGTCAATATCTTCCTCAACACTAAAAAATCCTCTATCTCAGCATCTGTCTTAGAAACAAATTATAAAATCCTACACTGCTGGTACCTAACCCCACGTAAAATGCACAGGCTATACCCTAACACTAATAATAGATGCTGGAGATGTGGTCATGTGAGTAGTGGCATGGGCCACATGTGGTGGTGGTGCTCTTGCCTGAACCACTTTTGGTTTGAGGTAATAGACGAGGTCGGGAAAATACTACATACGCAGATACCACATGACCCCCTAATATGGTTGCTGAACAAGTCTGTCAAGCTGCCGCTAAAGTCCCTCCTCCCCTTGTTTCCGATATTCACAAATAGTGTCAAAACACTGATAGCCAGACACTGGAAAGTAAAAGATGTTCCCTCCTTGGGAATGTGGAGGGCTAGGGTCTCTGAACTATTGGGACTGGAAGAATATTTGGCTTATAAGAAAGGGAACACAGAAAATGTTATGGCCTTACAAGCAATTTGGGACGAATACAACAGAACAAAAAATATCATCTGGGGTGAATCCGTGATAATAGGAAACTAATTAATTCCCCACAGGTCATTATAGCTTAAGATAGTTACTTTCCGAGTGACATTATAAATTGACCCCCGAGACTGGACATATCCCCTTTTGCTATCTTGTTATTTATTGTAACGGGTTTTTTTTTACTATACCTATCACCTGTTCAAATGGAAAATTTGAATCTGTGCCTTTTTATGTGAAATGTGAACGTATCTACAACTGTTTATTGTATGGAAATGTTATGAACTGAGCACAGTTTGTATGTTAATAAAAATAATTTAACTAAAAATAAATGTAAATGTTCCCCGATTATTCCGTATTTGATTAACTTAAAAGTAAACAAATACCAAATAGCACAGCAACTAAATTTAAAAAAAACATGTTTTTTTGTAATATTCGGAACAAAAGATTCGGCCAAACCGAATTTGGCACTTCTACTGTATATATATATATATATATATATATATATATATATATATATATATATATATATATATATATATATATATATATATATATATACAGTAAATATATATGTATATGTATAAAGTATAAGACAAATAGATTTGAAAGTTTGATGGATAGATGATGGATGGACAGAAAGACAGACAGACATATAGCAAATCATAAGGCACTTAAAACATATACTAATATTTTCAGACTTTATGCTGCCCTAAAAAACATTCCTCTTTTACTTTTATGTATCATCCTTTCATTATAGGGTTTTTAGACAATGTATTATTATTATTATTAGTATTTTTTTATTTCTTTATTCATTTCTAGTGACTTATTCAATTGAAACTGATATATTACATTTAACATCAAACCAGCAGTCAAACATTACTACTTTAACACTATTTTGTCTTGCTGTATCACTGTCAGTGTGTTTGATCATTTTTAATAATGTTATAATAACATATAATCAATAACATATAATCAATAATAAAGCTGAGGCTGACAGGCAGCATGGCTAATTGATAACAACAAAATAAGCAACATCACAGAAAATCTAAATATACCAAAATGTGTTATGCCCCTAGGGTTGAAGTAAGTTTGTTGCACTATATAAAAACAATGCTAATAGCAAATTACCATAAGATTTCACTTTAAAAATAAATAAAAATAAATAACTTCTTCTTTGTTTCCTTGGCTCTTCCTCTCTTGTGTAGATGAGGCCTGGGAGCAGTAAATTCGATTAACTAACCAGCCCTGACAATTAATCCAAACTATCTAATCATTTAAAAGTTTTAGATTTGTGCAGACGTACATCTATTTATTTCAAACAATTTACAAAACAGAGTACTTTCTGATTCCTGTGGCTCTACAGATGCAAGAAAATAGAAACATTTTATTTAGAGC
The DNA here is from genome assembly GCF_027579735.1 of Bombina bombina. Classification (NCBI taxonomy): domain Eukaryota; kingdom Metazoa; phylum Chordata; class Amphibia; order Anura; family Bombinatoridae; genus Bombina; species Bombina bombina. The sequence goes on from NC_069503.1 coordinate 760,773,908, forward strand.
TATATTAGTTACCTTGTTTTACGTTGTTATGTTTACATCTTCTGAATCTTGGCACTGCACGTTTCAAAATACAACGTGAGTTGTACACTGTCCCTTTTCACACCCCTTGCCGCTTGAGTATTATCTTATCTCTTTTGATTGTGGATAACTAGAGACGGATATAAATGAGCTGTGCACTCAAGCAATCGCTGTTGAAGGGTAACATTTTAGATCTTGTAGAATATTCAACATTGTCTTTGAAAGAAAGAAAAAAAAATCTGAGTTAAAGGATCATGAAAGTCAAAATTTACCTTTTTTAGTTAAATTGAGGATTCAGTTTTAAGGGACTGTTCAGTTTATGTCTTTTTACTTAGTGCTCTTTCTATCCTCAAATGAAAATAACTAGGTGGGCTCAGGAGCAGTTGCTAGCTAATAGTAGCTAGCTCATGATTATTGGCTACAAAGATATGCCTCTTGTCATTGGTTCACCAGATGTGCTCACCTAAGTCCCAGTAATGCATTGCTGCTCCGGAGGTAACCTAAAATATGGGGATTATCATAATTAATTAGGAAAAAATGTATCTAAAGATTTTCTAAAACAATCACCTTTAAAGGGACATAAAACCCCAAAAATGATTTCATGATTCAGATAGAGCACACAATATTTTAAAAATAATTCCAATTTACTTTTGTTATCAAATTTGCTTCATTCTCTTTGCATCATTTATTAAAGGGACACTGAACCCAATTTTTTTTCTTTCGTGATTCAATTTTAATCAACTTTCCAATTTACTCCTATTATCAAATTTTCTTCATTCTCTTGCAATCTTTATTTGAAAAAGAAGGCATCTAAGCATTTTTTTTTTGTTCAGACCATGGATGGCACTTTTTTATTGGTGGATGAATTTATCCACCAATTAGCAAAAACAACCCAGGTTGTTCACCAAAAATGGTCAGGTATCTAAACTTACATTCTAGCATTTCAAATAAAGATACCAAGAAAATAAAGAAAATGTGATAATAGGAGTATATTAGAAAGTTGCTTAGAATGTCATGGTCTATCTGAATCACAAAAGAAAAAAATTGGGTTGAGTGTCCATTTAAAGAAGCAACAATGCATTGGGCTAGCTGTATTCATTGGGTGATTGCATGCTCTTTCTGAAATATGAAATCTCAATTTTGATTTTCCTGAAATGAAACATTAGAGCATTTTCTTTTTGTAGTTTTATGTTCTTTTAAGTTACAGGGAAAAAAAACTGTACATTATAGTACATTATAGTTTTCTTTTAACTGTGCATTATTGCACATTTTGGGGGGATTCGATTTTGAATTTAATGTTTATTTAATATTTATTTAGCTACAAATTTATACCTAATCTGAGAATTGTATTAGTTATGTAGTTCTGGTAAAGAGCAGCACATATGACCACATTAAAATAACACAAAACTGAAGTTTGCCTTTCTTTAATGATGCATTTCAGATTATCAAGAAATGATGAATGGATACAATTTCAAGTTAGACATAAATGAGACATCTTTAACCAGTGCTAGTTAGCTTGAGTAAACCCCGCTGTCAGTGATTTTGTGGTAAAAGGCTAATGAATTACCTGATTGACAAACCAGATGCTGGAATTGTCATTCATAAGAACAATGGACAAGAAAACAAAATCTGCTTGGAAGTCCCAAGCTGAAACCATTTCTCAAACCTTATTCCACTTATGCTAGTGCACCAAAATATGTATGGTTCTATTGGGTAGCAACATTTGAAATAAAGGTTAAAATTAGTTATTTTAAGGGCATTAAAGTGCATTAGAACATTCTATCAAGCATGTGAAAGGCACTATTAAATCAATTATTAAATCAATTAAGGTTTTTTATATATATATGTATATATATATATATATATATATGTGTATATATATACAGTGAGGCCTCGGTTTACGAATTTAATTCGTTCTCCGGGTCGTTTCGTATTGCGAAAAATTCGTAAACCGAAACACGGTTTCCCATAGGAATGCATTGAAAATCAATTAATGCGTTCCGGAGGTCCGAAAAAATTCAAGTAAAGTGTCCAAAAAAGGCTCCAAAAGGCTCCAAAAGGCTTAACAACTTGCTGCAAATGGCTCCAATGTCTCCAAAAGGCTCCACAACTTGCTGCAAATGGCTCCAAAAGGCTTAACAACTTGCTGCAAATGGCTCCAAAAGGCTCAACAACTTGCTGCAAAATGGCTCCAAAACCTCTCCAACACCTCTACACTGGTACCCAAACTTCATTAATTCAATCATACTTGAGTATGCAGGGGGCACAGGGGCCACTGGTTTCGTATTGCGAAAAATATTCGTAAACCGAGGGGGGCAAACCGGCATTTTGACCGGCATTTTGTTTCGTATTGCGAAAAAAATTCGTAAACCGAGTCAAATTTTCTTCAAATTTCGATTTCGTAAACCGAAATTTCGTATACCGAGTCGTGCGTAAACCGGGGCCTCACTGTATATATATATATATATATATATATATATATATATATACTACCAATAAATAGTTATTGTATTTAAATCCAGAGAGTGCTTATCCTTATCTTGATTGAATATCCTGCTAAGCACCCTGGTCTGTGTTTGGGTTGGCGAGTGAGAGTGCACTTACTTGGAGTCTATATATATATATATATATATATATATATATATATATATATAAAAGATACAACAAAGGGTTTTTTTTGGTTAAGCACACCACAAAAAGACTATTTGCAACCTAGCACACACATTGTGGAAGTGCTACCAAGGTGACCAGCAATGATTAATTGAAAACAATGTATTTATATCTATATGTATGTATTTATATATATATGTATATATAAATCAATGTAAATATTTGCATAGGAAATTAGCACATCTAGGCAAGTATCCCCGCTTGCTTTTCCCCAGCGGGGATACTTGCCTAGATGTGCTAATTTCCTATGCAAATATTTACATTGATTTAATTTTGAGACATGGAGGATTTTAATTTCAGTTTTTTATCTCCCCCCATAATTTTAATGAATTTATGTATATATATATATATATAAATGTATCTATCTATCTATCTATCTATCTATCTATCTATCTATCTATCTATCTATCTATATATATATATATATATATATATATATATATATATATATATATATATATATATATAAATATATACACACTATGGGCAAGATTACGAGGGAGATTTTTAATATAACACCTGGGACCTCATATCTTTGAGCCCTTATAACTTTTTTGTGCAATATTTTTTTTAATAATTTTTATCAGCTGGTGTTATTATGAGTTTACAAAAGCTTGGAGGCGCTGGTTGACAGAAGAGGGCTCACATTCAGGCTCAACCGGTTGTTCTACGTGGAAAGATTCACAACCATGCAGTATCCACCAATATACTGTATGTGGAATTAGTGATATATACTCACAAGATAGAGTTGGGTGTTTGGCTCCTTAGTAAAAAACAAGCATTTTACTTGTAAGGTAAAAAAGGTTTTTTATTGCTCAACACGTTTCAACAGCAATAGTCCGTCTTTCTCAAGAGCGATTAAAATCATTTAAAGAATGCTGACGAAGTGCATATACATTTCCGCTAACATTGGCGGTTTAAATAACATTAATTTTTGCATTATCCATGACGTCACAAAATGACGTATCTGGATTTACACCCGTATCTCTATTGCTAATTATTACTAGTTGGCAACAAACTTTGAGTAAATATATTAACCATAGATAAAAATCAATATTGCCAAGCAGAAATTATCTACATCAACAGTTGTATTTATACAAAGAAACAATCAATAGAAAAACATTCAATACAAAATTCAATGAAAAATTAAATGAAAACATTTGACCAATCAAGTCAAGAAGGCGTGTTGATCTTACGTTGACTATGTTCTCAATCGAGTAGTGAAACAGTGTTCAGGTCCCACACAGGAATACTCTCTGGAAATGTTTACAAATGTGCTTTAATGTGCACAAAAAGACATTTCGGGGATCTCACCCCATCATCAGACACTTTTTCCAGAGAGTGCGTGCCTGTTTTGGACTTAATAATACTTTTGACTGCACCCTGGTAGATGTGATAAGAAGTGAGTTCCACTTTTTGGGGCTATAGATATAGCTAAACATGTATAAAAACACACAGGTAGAAAACTCTTTATCCAAACTTCTTGGATTTTGAAATTGTTTGGATTTTGAATATGTTCATCTTCTTTAAAATGTTTTGAGAGGGGAAGGAACCAAGTGGCATAATACAGCTTATACATGTAACCTAAAGGTAGTTGAATATAATTTGTAATACTTTTGTATACATAGTATCCTGAGAAAGATAGTATAGCACTGTAATCAGAACAATATTATTTATTGTTTTAAATAAATATAGACTTTTATTTGCATTTTTAAACACAGAAAACCCTCAAATACAATTACAAAGACACAGACAGAGAAGACTGTGACTTATAGGCATGGAAAAATAGTAATTATTGATCATTTTATTTAAAAAAAATATTAATTAAAATGTTTGGATTCCAGAATAAGTTTGGATTCTTTGGGGAATTCTGGATTTGGGGAACTGTACCTGTATAAGTATGTATGTATGTATGTAAGTATGTATGTGTGTATGTAAGTATGTATGTAAGTATGTATGTAAGTATGTATGTATGCATGCAAGTATGTATGTAAGTATGTATGTATGTATGTAAGTATGTATGTATGTGTGTGTGTATGTATGTACGTACGTATGTATGTATGTATGTATGTGTGTGTGTATGTATGTATGTGTGTGTATGTAAGTATGTATGTAAGTATGTATGTAAGTATGTATGTATGTATGTAAGTATGTATGTATGTGTGTGTATGTAAGTATGTATGTATGTAAGTATGTATGTATGTATGTGTGTATGTAAGTATGTATGTAAGTATGTATGTATGTAGGCATGTAAGTATGTATGTATGTAAGTATGTATGTGTGTGTGTATGTAAGTATGTATGTAAGTATGTATGTATGTATGTATGTATGTAAGTATGTATGTAAGTATGTATGTATGTATGTAAGTATGTATGTATGTGTGTGTGTGTGTATGTAAGTATGTATGTATGTAAGTATGTATGTAAGTATGTATGTGTGTGTGTATGTATGTAAGTATGTATGTAAGTATGTATGTGTGTATGTATGTAAGTATGTATGTATGTATGTATGTATATATGTGTGTGTGTATGTATGTATGTATGTAAGTATGTATGTATGTATGTATGTAAGTATGTATGTATGTGTGTGTGCATGTAAGTATGTATGTATGTAAGTATGTATGTGTGTGTGTATGTATGTAAGTATGTATGTATATATGTGTGTGTGTATGTAAGTATGTATGTATGTAAGTATGTATGTATGTATGTATGTATGTAAGTATGTATGTATGTATGTATGTATGTGTGTGTGTATATTACATTGAATTCCTATTTATTCCTTCTATATATATATATAATAAATAGGAATTCAATGTAAAATTCTCTTTTAGATAGAAGAAAGGGACTTAAAAAAGAGTTAAACATTTGAATAGTGATGTATTACCTCCTCATGTACATTGTTAACCTCTCCAAGTTCCTACTTGATTACATGAAACTGACTGTTGATAGTGTTTGGTTTCTCAGGAGCTACAGTAGTTCACTCCTAAAGCGCTCATGTGTTGCAAAGCTTTGTTCATAAATCTTTTTAATTGTTAAAAGTCTTTAACTATAGGATGGGATTCATTATCCATTCTGTTTGCCAAAATGCGATTTAATAAGTTGCTTGTTTTATTAACCCTGACAGAAAAGAAAACAGGCTTCTTTATCTCCAGCTGTTAGAAACAGATACGGGATTTGTCTGAGCAGTTCCTCTTAACACATTGCAAAATAAGTGTGCATAATAGGTTGTGGGTAACTTTCCCAGAGTGTGTTCTGCAAATCTTCCCCCTTTTCTCTGTTCTCCCTGTTGTGTGCTCCTTACCTCAGCAGCCTGCATGTGTCTTGAAAACTACGTCTAGAGGATCATAAAATCTTAGGCTTTAACTTCTACTATACTGAAATACTTGGACAGTGATTGTTGAGCAGAGCAGATTAAAAAGATGCATCTTTATTTTAATTGATTGTGGCCATATGGACTGTCATCACAAGAGACCCCTTTTTGATCTCCAGCTAAGATGTTAATTTTCTTCCTTTTTAAAATGCACGAGCATATATTCTGTTGTGATACAATCATCCTGGAGCTGAAGCAAAGTATTTTCACATATTGTTTCATCTTCTTGAGTTAAATGAATGTCTCAAGATTAAAAAGTCTGGAGATTAATGGAACAGACAGTTGTGCTCAGTACACAAAGTTAAGCTTATGAATACCATTGTTTATAATAATGTTTACATATAGTTTATCAATTATTTACTAGTTTGTTATTCATTAAAACATCTGATTCATATCTTAAATAATACAACAAAAAAAAAAGATTTGTAAGCAAGTTTAGTTACATCCCTTTTCTTGGCATTCTATAAATCCTTCCAAGGAACAGTTTCTGATTTGTCAACCCAAAAAACAATTTCCAGTTTAATCTTTCATATTTGTAGTTCATATGTATATCATACAAGATTTGTTAAATGCTACTGTATGTATCATTATTGAACTAAAGAAAAAAATCTAATCAATCTTTTTTTTAATGTGGACTTTGAATATATGTGGTTATTATTTTGCTTTTATGCATGATGTTTGTAATGTGCCAATAATTACAATCTTTAATGTTACTTGGCAATAAACATTTTCTAATCCTTTATTTTTGCAAAATCTAAAAGCTTGAAAAAAATAAATTAAATATGTAAATTGACAGTCAATTCTATTGTATTGCAAAATGCACCTCATCTTCTTCTCCCATCCACTTGACTTCTTATTTTAAAAAGCAGGAATAAATCCTGGCAGCACAATTAAAAGACTTGCTAAATATTACTTTGTTGGGCTTAACGATAGATTACAATGTGTGCATAATGACCCAGTTCTAGTAATATCATCTGATTTAGTAACGAAATCAGAGTGTGCCATATGTTCACCAATAAGGTCTCAGAATTCCTTTTCTTCTCTATGCTTTCATCAACTAATAGTAAACATGTTGTTTGGTTCTTAAACCTTATTGTTTTTCATTTGTATTTCATTGCTAAGCCTTTCAGTGCTTTCATTTGACATCCCACACAAATTTGTGAGCGGAAAAAAGAAAGAGAGAAAAAAAAGAAAGAGAGAAAGAGAAAAAAAAAAGAATTATTTTGCGTGTGAGATTGCTTTAGGGCTCCTTGTACAAAGCCGGTGCTAAAAAGGTTCTCTTTACAGTATGTCCACTGCCCATATGTATCCTTACAGACACACATATGTATCATTACACACACATATGTATCATTACACACACATATGTATCATTACACACACACATATGTGTCATTACACACACATATGTATCATTACACACACACATATGTATCATTACATACACATATGTATAATTACACACACACACATATGTATCATTACACATACACATATGTATCATTACATACACACATACTGTATGTATCATTACACACATATGTATCATTAAACACACACACATATGTATCATTACATACACACATATGTATCTTAACACACACACATATGTATCATTACACACACACATATGTATCATTACACACACTCACACATATGTATGTATCATTACACACACACACACATATGTATCATTACACACACACTCACACATATGTATGTATCATTACACACACACACACATATGTATCATTACACACACACATATGTATCATTACACACACTCACACATATGTATGTATCATTACACACACACACACACATATGTATCATTACACACACACACACACATATTAGTATGAACATGACTAAGGGTGTTTAACCCGAAACGTTGTTCTTGCTGAACCTACTCCCATTATGTGGAAATAAAAGAATTATTGGAAGATGAGAAGTGGTGCCGCTGCATTTATTGTGAGTTTTGAGTCTTTGGGATTGTTGCAGTGATCCTATGACAGTGTGCACACACCTGAGGGTTTAGAGTGCTGGATATTGAACTGTGTTTACTTAATACACATATGTATCATTACACACACACATATATGTATCATTACATACACACATATGTATCATTACACACACATATGTATCATTACATACACACATATGTATCATTACACACACACATAAATGTATCATTACATACACACATATATGTATCATTACACACACACATATGTATCATTACACACACGCATATATGTATCATTACATACACACATATGTATCATTACATACACACATATGTATCATTACACACACACATGTATCATTACATACACACATATGTATCATTACACACACATGTGTCATTGCACACACATATGTATCATTACATACACACATATGTATCATTACACACAAATGTATCATTACACACATATGTATCATTACACACACACATATGTATCATTACACACACACTCACGTATCATTACACATACACTCACACACACACATATGCTTCATTACATACACATATGTATCATTACATACACACACATATGTATCATTACACACACACACATGTATCATTACACACACATATGCATCATTGCATACACACATATGTATCATTACACACACACAAACACATATGTATCATTACATACACATATATATCATTACACACACACATATGTATCATTACATACACACATATGTATCATTACACACACACACACACACATATGTATCATTACATACACACATATGTATCATTACACACACATATGCATCATTACACACACATATGTATCATCACACACACACACACATATGTATCATTACACACACATATGTATCTTTACACCCACACATATGTATCATTACACACACACATATGTATCATTAAACACACATATGTATCATTACACACACATATGTATCATTACACACACATATGTATCATTACACACACACACATATGTATCGTTACACACACACACACATATGTATCATTACACACACATATGTATCATTACACACACACACATATGTATCATTACACACACACACATATGTATCATTACACACACATATGTATCATTACACACACACACACACATATGTATCATTACACACACACACACACACACACACACACACACATATGTATCATGACACATACACATATGTATCATTACATACACACATACTGTATGTATCATTACACACATATGTATCATTAAACACACACACATATGTATCATTACATACACACATATGTATCTTAACACACACACACACACACATATGTATCATTACACACACACATATGTATCATTACACACACTCACACATATGTATCATTACACACACACACACACATTAGTATGAACATGACTAAGGGTGTTTAAACCGAAACGTTGTTCTTGCTGAACCTACTCCTATTATGTGGAAATAAAAGAATTATTGGAAGATGAGAAGTGGTGCCGCTGCATTTATTGTGAGTTTTGAGTCTTTGGGATTGTTGCAGTGATCCTATGACAGTGTGCACACACCTGAGGGTTTAGAGTGCTGGATATTGAACTGTGTTTACTTAATACACATATGTATCATTACACACACATATGTATCATTACACACACACATATGTATCATTACACACACATATGTATCATTACATACACACATATGTATCTTAACACACACACATATGTATCATTACACACACACATATGTATCATTACACACACTCACACATATGTATGTATCATTACACACACACACACATATGTATCATTACACACACACATATGTATCATTACACACACTCACACATATGTATGTATCATTACACACACACACACATATGTATCATTACACACACACACACACATATTAGTATGAACATGACTAAGGGTGTTTAACCCGAAACGTTGTTCTTGCTGAACCTACTCCCATTATGTGGAAATAAAAGAATTATTGGAAGATGAGAAGTGGTGCCGCTGCATTTATTGTGAGTTTTGAGTCTTGGGATTGTTGCAGTGATCCTATGACAGTGTGCACACACCTGAGGGTTTAGAGTGCTGGATATTGAACTGTGTTTACTTAATACACATATGTATCATTACACACACACATATATGTATCATTACATACACACATATGTATCATTACACACACATATGTATCATTACATACACACATATGTATCATTACACACACACATAAATGTATCATTACATACACACATATATGTATAATTACACACACACATATGTATCATTACACACACGCATATATGTATCATTACATACACAAATATGTATCTTTACATACACACATATGTATCATTACACACACATGTATCATTACATACACACATATGTATCATTACACACACACACATGTGTCATTGCACACACACATATGTATCATTACATACACACATATGTATCATTACACACATATGTATCATTACACACATATGTATCATTACACACACACATATGTATCATTACACACACACTCACACACACACACATATGTATCATTACATACACATATGTATCATTACACACACCAATATGTATCATTACATACACACATATGTATCATTACATACACACATATGTATCATTACACACACACACATGTATCATTACACACACATATGCATCATTGCATACACACATATGTATCATTACACACACACACATATGTATCATTACATACACATATATATCATTACACACACACATATGTATCATTACATACACACATATGTATCATTACACACACACATATGTATCATTACATACACACATATGTATCATTACACACACATATGCATCATTACACACACATATGTATCATCACACACACACACACATATGTATCATTACACACACACACATATGTATCATTACACACACATATGTATCTTTACACCCACACATATGTATCATTACACACACACATATGTATCATTAAAAACACATATGTATCATTACACACACATATGTATCATTACACACACATATGTATCATTACACACACACACACATATGTATCATTACACACACACACACACATATGTATCATTACACACACATATGTATCATTACACACACACACACATATGTATCATTACACACACACATATGTATCATTACACACACACACACATATGTATCATTACACACACACACATATGTATCATTACACACACACACACACACACACACACACACACACACATATGTATCATTACACATACACATATGTATCATTACATACACACATACTGTATGTATCATTACACACATATGTATCATTAAACACACACACATATGTATCATTACATACACATATGTATCTTAACACACACACACACACATATGTATCATTACACACACACATATGTATCATTACACACACACATATGTATCATTACACACACACACACACATTAGTATGAACATGACTAAGGGTGTTTAACCCGAAACGTTGTTCTTGCTGAACCTACTCCCATTATGTGGAAATAAAAGAATTATTGGAAGATGAGAAGTGGTGCCGCTGCATTTATTGTGAGTTTTGAGTCTTTGGGATTGTTGCAGTGATCCTATGACAGTGTGCACACACCTGAGGGTTTATAGTGCTGGATATTGAACTGTGTTTACTTAATACACATATGTATCATTACACACACACATATATGTATCATTACATACACACATATGTATCATTACACACACATATGTATCATTACATACACACATATGTATCATTACACACACATATGTATCATTACATACACACATATGTATCATTACACACACACACAAATGTATCATTACAGACACACATATGTATCATTACATACACACATATGTATCATTACACACACACATATATGTATCATTACACACACACATATGTATCATTACATACACACATATGTATCATTACACACACACATGTATCATTACATACACACATATGTATCATTACACACACATGTGTCATTGCACACACACATATGTATCATTACACACATATGTATCATTACACACATATGTATCATTACACACACACATATGTATCATTACACACACACTCACGTATCATTACACACACACTCACACACACACATATGTATCATTACATACACATATGTATCATTACATTCACACATATGTATCATTACACACACACACATGTATCATTACACACACATATGCATCATTGCATACACACATATGTATCATTACACACACACACACACACATATGTATAATTACATACACATATATATCATTACACACACACATATGTATCATTACATACACACATATGTATCATTACACACACACACATATGTATCATTACATACACACATATGTATCATTACACACACATATGCATCATTACACACACATATGTATCATCACACACACACACACACATATGTATCATTACACACACACACACACACATATGTATCATTACACACACATATGTATCTTTACACCCACACATATGTATCATTACACACACACATATGTATCATTAAACACACATATGTATCATTACACACACATATGTATCATTACACACACATATGTATCATTACACACACACACATATGTATCATTACACACACACACATATGTATCATTACACACACACACATATGTATCATTACACACACATATGTATCATTACACACACATATGTATCATTACACACACACACACACACATATGTATCATTACACACACACACACACACATATGTATCATGACACATACACATATGTATCATTACATACACACATACTGTATGTATCATTACACACTTATGTATCATTAAACACACACACATATGTATCATTACATACACACATATGTATCTTAACACACACACACATATGTATCATTACACACACACATATGTATCATTACACACACTCACACATATGTATGTATCATTACACACACACACACACACATATGTATCATTACACACACACACACACACATATTAGTATGAACATGACTAAGGGTGTTTAACCCGAAACGTTGTTCTTGCTGAACCTACTCCCATTATGTGGAAATAAAAGAATTATTGGAAGATGAGAAGTGGTGCCGCTGCATTTATTGTGAGTTTTGAGTCTTTGGGATTGTTGCAGTGATCCTATGACAGTGTGCACACACCTGAGGGTTTAGAGTGCTGGATATTGAACTGTGTTTACTTAATACACATATGTATCATTACACACACACATATATGTATCATTACATACACACATATGTATCATTACACACACATATGTATCATTACATACACACATATGTATCATTACACACACACATAAATGTATCATTACAGACACACATATGTATCATTACATACACACATATGTATCATTACACACACACATATATGTATCATTACACACACACATATGTATCATTACATACACACATATGTATCATTACACACACACATGTATCATTACATACACACATATGTATCATTACACACACATGTGTCATTGCACACACACATATGTATCATTACACACATATGTATCATTACACACATATGTATCATTACACACACACATATGTATCATTACACACACACTCACGTATCATTACACACACACTCACACACACACATATGTATCATTACATACACATATGTATCATTACATTCACACATATGTATCATTACACACACACACATGTATCATTACACACACATATGCATCATTGCATACACACATATGTATCATTACACACACACACACATATGTATAATTACATACACATATATATCATTACACACACACATATGTATCATTACATACACACATATGTATCATTACACACACACACACATATGTATCATTACATACACACATATGTATCATTACACACACATATGCATCATTACACACACATATGTATCATCACACACACACACACACATATGTATCATTACACACACACACACACACACATATGTATCATTACACACACATATGTATCTTTACACCCACACATATGTATCATTACACACACACATATGTATCATTAAACACACATATGTATCATTACACACACATATGTATCATTACACACACATATGTATCATTACACACACACACACATATGTATCATTACACACACACACATATGTATCATTACACACACACACATATGTATCATTACACACACATATGTATCATTACACACACACACACACACATATGTATCATTACACACACACACACATATGTATCATGACACATACACATATGTATCATTACATACACACATACTGTATGTATCATTACACACTTATGTATCATTAAACACACACACATATGTATCATTACATACACACATATGTATCTTAACACACACACACATATGTATCATTACACACACACATATGTATCATTACACACACACATATGTATCATTACACACACACACACACACATTAGTATGAACATGACTAAGGGTGTTTAACCCGAAACGTTGTTCTTGCTGAACCTACTCCCATTATGTGGAAATAAAAGAATTATTGGAAGATGAGAAGTGGTGCCGCTGCATTTATTGTGAGTTTTGAGTCTTTGGGATTGTTGCAGTGATCCTATGACAGTGTGCACACACCTGAGGGTTTATAGTGCTGGATATTGAACTGTGTTTACTTAATACACATATGTATCATTACACACACATATGTATCATTACATACACACATATGTATCATTACACACACATATGTATCATTACATACACACATATGTATCTTAACACACACACATATGTATCATTACACACACATATGTATCATTACACACACTCACACATATGTATGTATCATTACACACACACACACATATGTATCATTACACACACACATATGTATCATTACACACACACACACACATATGTATCATTACACACACACATATGTATCATTACACACACTCACACATATGTATGTATCATTACACACACACACACACACATATGTATCATTACACACACACACACACACATATTAGTATGAACATGACTAAGGGTGTTTAACCCGAAACGTTGTTCTTGCTGAACCTACTCCCATTATGTGGAAATAAAAGAATTATTGGAAGATGAGAAGTGGTGCCGCTGCATTTATTGTGAGTTTTGAGTCTTTGGGATTGTTGCAGTGATCCTATGACAGTGTGCACACACCTGAGGGTTTAGAGTGCTGGATATTGAACTGTGTTTACTTAATACACATATGTATCATTACACACACACATATATGTATCATTACATACACACATATGTATCATTACACACACATATGTGTCATTACATACACACATATGTATCATTACACACACACATAAATGTATCATTACAGACACACATATGTATCATTACATACACACATATGTATCATTACACACACACATATATGTATCATTACACACACACATATGTATCATTACATACACACATATGTATCATTACACACACACATGTATCATTACATACACACATATGTATCATTACACACACATGTGTCATTGCACACACACATATGTATCATTACACACATATGTATCATTACACACATATGTATCATTACACACACACATATGTATCATTACACACACACTCACGTATCATTACACACACACTCACACACACACATATGTATCATTACATACACATATGTATCATTACATTCACACATATGTATCATTACACACACACACATGTATCATTACACACACATATGCATCATTGCATACACACATATGTATCATTACACACACACACACACACACACACACATATGTATAATTACATACACATATATATCATTACACACACACATATGTATCATTACATACACACATATGTATCATTACACACACACACACATATGTATCATTACATACACACATATGTATCATTACACACACATATGCATCATTACACACACATATGTATCATCACACACACACACACACATATGTATCATTACACACACACACACACACACATATGTATCATTACACACACATATGTATCTTTACACCCACACATATGTATCATTACACACACACATATGTATCATTAAACACACATATGTATCATTACACACACATATGTATCATTACACACACATATGTATCATTACACACACACACACATATGTATCATTACACACACACACATATGTATCATTACACACACACACATATGTATCATTACACACACATATGTATCATTACACACACACACACACACATATGTATCATTACACACACACACACATATGTATCATGACACATACACATATGTATCATTACATACACACATACTGTATGTATCATTACACACTTATGTATCATTAAACACACACACATATGTATCATTACATACACACATATGTATCTTAACACACACACACATATGTATCATTACACACACACATATGTATCATTACACATACTCACACATATGTATCATTACACACACACACACACACATTAGTATGAACATGACTAAGGGTGTTTAACCCGAAACGTTGTTCTTGCTGAACCTACTCCCATTATGTGGAAATAAAAGAATTATTGGAAGATGAGAAGTGGTGCCGCTGCATTTATTGTGAGTTTTGAGTCTTTGGGATTGTTGCAGTGATCCTATGACAGTGTGCACACACCTGAGGGTTTATAGTGCTGGATATTGAACTGTGTTTACTTAATACACATATGTATCATTACACACACATATGTATCATTACATACACACATATGTATCATTACACACACATATGTATCATTACATACACACATATGTATCTTAACACACACACATATGTATCATTACACACACATATGTATCATTACACACACTCACACATATGTATGTATCATTACACACACACACACATATGTATCATTACACACACACATATGTATCATTACACACACACACATATGTATAATTACACACACACATATGTATCATTACACACACTCACACATATGTATGTATCATTACACACACACACACATATGTATCATTACACACACACACACACACATATTAGTATGAACATGACTAAGGGTGTTTAACCCGAAACGTTGTTCTTGCTGAACCTACTCCCATTATGTGGAAATAAAAGAATTATTGGAAGATGAGAAGTGGTGCCGCTGCATTTATTGTGAGTTTTGAGTCTTTGGGATTGTTGCAGTGATCCTATGACAGTGTGCACACACCTGAGGGTTTAGAGTGCTGGATATTGAACTGTGTTTACTTAATACACATATGTATCATTACACACACACATATATGTATCATTACATACACACATATGTATCATTACACACACATATTTATCATTACATACACACATATGTATCATTACACACACATAAATGTATCATTACATACACACATATATGTATCATTACACACACACATATGTATCATTACACACACGCATATATGTATCATTACATACACACATATGAATCATTACATACACACATATGTATCATTACACACACACATGTATCATTACATACACACATATGTATCATTACACACACATGTGTCATTGCACACACACATATGTATCAATACATACACACATATGTATCATTACACACATATGTATCATTACACACATATGTATCATTACACACACACATATGTATCATTACACTCACACTCACGTATCATTACACACACACTCACACACACACATATGTATCATTACATACACATATGTATCATTACATACACACACATATGTATCATTACACACACACACATGTATCATTACACACACATATGCATCATTGCATACACACATATGTATCATTACACACACACACACATATGTATCATTACATACACATATATATATCATTACACACACACATATGTATCATTACATACACACATATGTATCATTACACACACACACACATATGTATCATTACATACACACATATGTATCATTACACACACATATGCATCATTACACACACATATGTATCATCACACACACACACACACACACACACACATATGTATCATTACACACACACATATGTATCATTACACACACATATGTATCTTTACACCCACACATATGTATCATTACACACACACATATGTATCATTAAACACACATATGTATCATTACACACACATATGTATCATTACACACACACACATATGTATCATTACACACACACACATATGTATCATTACACACACATATGTATCATTACACACACACACATATGTATCATTACACACACACACACATATGTATCATTACACACACACACATATGTATCATTACACACACACACACATATATATCATTACACACACACACACACACACACACACATATGTATCATGACACATACACATATGTATCATTACATACACACATACTGTATGTATCATTACACACTTATGTATCATTAAACACACACACATATGTATCATTACATACACACATATGTATCTTAACACACACACACATATGTATCATTACACACACACATATGTATCATTACACACACTCACACATATGTATCATTACACACACACACACACACACATTAGTATGAACATGACTAAGGTTGTTTAACCCGAAACGTTGTTCTTGCTGAACCTACTCCCATTATGTGGAAATAAAAGAATTATTGGAAGATGAGAAGTGGTGCCGCTGCATTTATTGTGAGTTTTGAGTCTTTGGGATTGTTGCAGTGATCCTATGACAGTGTGCACACACCTGAGGGTTTATAGTGCTGGATATTGAACTGTGTTTACTTAATACACATATGTATCATTACACACACATATGTATCATTACATACACACATATGTATCATTACACACACATATGTATCATTGCTTACACACATATGTATCTTAACACACACACATATGTATCATTACACACACACATATGTATCATTACACACACACACACATATGTATCATTACACACACACATATGTATCATTACACACACTCACACATATGTATGTATCATTACACACACACACACACATATGTATCATTACACACACACACACACACATATTAGTATGAACATGACTAAGGGTGTTTAACCCGAAACGTTGTTCTTGCTGAACCTACTCCCATTATGTGGAAATAAAAGAATTATTGGAAGATGAGAAGTGGTGCCGCTGCATTTATTGTGAGTTTTGAGTCTTTGGGATTGTTGCAGTGATCCTATGACAGTGTGCACACACCTGAGGGTTTAGAGTGCTGGATATTGAACTGTGTTTACTTAATACACATATGTATCATTACATACACACATATGTATCATTACACACACATATGTATCATTACATACACACATATGTATCTTAACACACACACATATGTATCATTACACACACACATATGTATCATTACACACACACATATATGTATCATTACATACACACATATGTATCATTACACACACATATGTATCATTACATACACACATATGTATCATTACACACACATAAATGTATCATTACATACACACATATATGTATCATTACACACACACATATGTATCATTACACACACGCATATATGTATCATTACATACACACATATGTATCATTACATACACACATATGTATCATTACACACACATGTATCATTACATACACACATATGTATCATTACACACACACATGTGTCATTGCACACACACATATGTATCATTACATACACACATATGTATCATTACACACATATGTATCATTACACACACACACACATGTATCATTACACACACATATGCATCATTGCATACACACATATGTATCATTACACACACACACATATGTATCATTACATACACATATATATCATTACACACACACATATGTATCATTACATACACACATATGTATCATTACACACACACACATATGTATCATTACATACACACATATGTATCATTACACACACATATGCATCATTACACACACATATGTATCATCACACACACACACACACACACACACACACATATGTATCATTACACACACACACACACACACATATGTATCATTACACACACATATGTATCTTTACACCCACACATATGTATCATTACACACACACATATGTATCATTAAACACACATATGTATCATTACACACACATATGTATCATTACACACACATATGTATCATTACACACACACACATATGTATCATTACACACACACACATATGTATCATTACACACACATATGTATCATTACACACACACACATATGTATCATTACACACACACATATGCATCATTACACACACACACATATGTATCATTACACACACATATGTATCATTACACACACACACATATGTAGCATTACACACACACACACACACACACACACACACACACATATGTATCATTACACACACACACATATGTATCATTACATACACACACATATGTATCATTACACACACACATGTATCATTACACACACATATGCATCATTGCATACACACATATGTATCATTACACACACACACATATGTATCATTACATACACATATATATCATTACACACACACATATGTATCATTACATACACACATATGTATCATTACACACACACACATATGTATCATTACATACACACATATGTATCATTACACACACATATGCATCATTACACACACATATGTATCATCACACACACACACACACACACACATATGTATCATTACACACACACACACATATGTATCATTACACACACATATGTATCTTTACACCCACACATATGTATCATTACACACACACATATGTATCATTAAACACACATATGTATCATTACACACACATATGTATCATTACACACACATATGTATCATTACACACACACATATGTATCATTACACACACACACACACCCATATGTATCATTACACACACATATGTATCATTACACACACACACACATATGTATCATTACACACACACATATGTATCATTACACACACATATGTATCATTACACACACACACATATGTAGCATTACACACACACACACACACACACACACACACATATGTATCATTACACATACACATATGTATCATTACATACACACATACTGTATGTATCATTACACACATATGTATCATTAAACACACACACATATGTATCATTACATACACACATATGTATCTTAACACACACACACACATATGTATCATTACACACACACATATGTATCATTACACACACTCACACATATGTATCATTACACACACACACACACATTAGTATGAACATGACTAAGGGTGTTTAACCCGAAACGTTGTTCTTGCTGAACCTACTCCTATTATGTGGAAATAAAAGAATTATTGGAAGATGAGAAGTGGTGCCGCTGCATTTATTGTGAGTTTTGAGTCTTTGGGATTGTTGCAGTGATCCTATGACAGTGTGCACACACCTGAGGGTTTATAGTGCTGGATATTGAACTGTGTTTACTTAATACACATATGTATCATTACACACACATATGTATCATTACATACACACATATGTATCATTACACACACATATGTATCATTACATACACACATATGTATCATTACACACACACATAAATGTATCATTACAGACACACATATGTATCATTACATACACACATATGTATCATTACACACACACATATATGTATCATTACACACACACATATGTATCATTACATACACACATATGTATCATTACACACACATGTATCATTACATACACACATATGTATTATTACACACACACACACACATGTGTCATTGCACACACACACATGTATCATTACATACACACATATGTATCATTACACACACACATATGTATCATTACACCCATACATATGTATGATTACACACATATGTATCATTACACACACACACATATGTATCATTACACGCACACATATGTATCATTACACACACACTCACACACACACACATATGTATCATTACTTACACATATGTATCATTACATACACATATGTATCATTACACACACCAATATGTATCATTACATACACACATATGTATCATTACACACACACACATATGTATCATTACACACACACACACACATGTATCATTACACACACATATGCATCATTGCATACACACATATGTATCATTACACACACATATGTATCATTACATACACATATGTATCATTACACACACACATATGTATCATTACATACACACATATGTATCATTACATACACACATATGTATCATTACACACACATATGCATCATTACACACACATATGTATCATCACACACATATATGTATCATTACACACACACACACATATGTATCATTACACACACATATGTATCATCACACACATATATGTATCATTACACACACACACATATGTATCATTACACACACATATGTATCATTAAACACACATATGTAATATTACATACATACATATGTATCATTACACACACACATATGTATCATTACATACACACATATGTATCATTACACACACATATGCATCATTACACACATATGTATCATCACACACACACACATATCTATCATTACACACACACACATGTATCATTACACCCACACATATGTATCATTAAACACACACATATGTAATATTACATACACACATATGTATCATTACACACACACATATGTATCATTACATACACACATATGTATCATTACACACACATATGCATCATTACACACACACATATGTATCATTACACACACACATATGTATCATTACACACACACACACACACACATGTATCATTACACACACACACACGCACACATATGTATCATTACATACACATATGTATCATTACACACACACATATGTATCATTACACACACACATATGTATCATTACAAACACACATATGTATCATTACACACACACACACACACATGTATCATTACATATTGATTAACCATACACAGATTGATTAACCAACTCATAAGTGTATGTATAAGGTATGCAGAACAAACGTGCTTTCCTTGCATATTCAATACACCTGGCGCATACACATGAACATGTGATTTAAAGGGGAATGTATAAATTAATTTGAAATTTCATATTTAACAAATAACAAGTAATATTACTATAGGTCATTCTTAATATTCATAAAAACAAAATATAATGACAAAGCTTATCAGAATTGTCATTTAAATATTTTAATTTCTAATAATGTCATTAAATTGGTTTTCTTGTAGCTTTGTATTTTAAAATGTTGTTATGACAGGTAGTCAACATATACAGTACAGCTGACTAACACCTGTGGGCTTCTGATACACAGTAAATGTATATGTCTTGTAACCCTGATTCACATGTAATTATCCAGTACCACTTGATGACATAAAACTATGTTAAAGGGACAGTAATGTCAACATTAAACTTTCATGATTCAGATAGGACATGCAATAAAAAAAGATTATAAATTTTCTTCTATTATCAAATTTGATATGTTATGTTGCTATCCTATGTTGAAGAATAAATCTAGTTAGGCTCAAGAGTGTGCATGTGTCTTTAGCATTCTATTACAGCAGTGTTTGCAACTATGTATGACATTGCTATAAACATTGTTGCAAACACTGCTGCTTCTGAGCTCACCTAGGAATACTCCTTAACAAAGGATACCAAGAGAACTAAGCAAAGTTAATAACAGAAATTAAAAGATATTTAAAATTCCCCGCTCTATCCAATCCATTTAAGTTCAATAGTAAATAAAGAATAGAAACTCCCAATTCCCACACAATTTTTAA
Source organism: Bombina bombina (assembly GCF_027579735.1). NCBI lineage: Eukaryota > Metazoa > Chordata > Amphibia > Anura > Bombinatoridae > Bombina > Bombina bombina. The sequence continues at coordinate 760,797,870 of NC_069503.1, forward strand.
AGGGACATAAAACGTTTTCTTTTTTTTTCATGATTTAGCTACGTTATACATTAGCAAGAGCACTAGGCGGCACCACTATTTCCTGTTGTGTACTGCTCCATACGTGCACGCTACCTATCTAGATATCTCTTCAGCAAAGAATAACATGAGAACGGAGCAAATTTGATAATAAATGTAAACTGTAACCTTTTATTTATATTGTAATCTTTATATGAATCATGAAAGAAAAAAATTGTGTTTCATGTCCCTTTAAAATAATAAAATAATATATTCTTTGGTAGCGGAATTTCCATGCTTTTTAAAGTTTGGGAACTTTATCCATGGTATTAACATAAGTTTAACATTGCAATATTTAGTCCAGTAAACCCCATGTTTAGGGCCAGTCCTCTAACATACAGAGCCAATTATCAAAAGTTATCTGGGCTTGTGAGATTCTCTAAGATATCTCATCGTTACGAAAAAGACCCTGGTAGAATTCACTAAAGATAGTTTTCCCCTTGAGAACATTGGGCATGATCACAAACTCGACACCATCCCCCCACAATGCAAAGTACCTAATAAACCAATAAACCCCTAAACTGCCACCCCCCACAACGCAAAGTACCTAATAAACCAATTAACCCCTAAACCACCATCCCTTCACAAAGCAAAGTATTAAACCAATAACTAAGCCTCCTAACCTAACAGCCCCTAACTTAAACCCAATTAAAACGTACTTAAATAAAATTAAAAAGATACTACCTTAAACAAATTAAAAATTAAACAAAATAAAAAAAACATCCATTTAAAAAAAACTAACATAACAGAAAATAAAAAACCCTAACATGACAGAAAATAAAAAAACCTACCCTTACAAAAAAACCACTAACATTACAGAAAATAACAAACTAAATTATCCAAAATGAAAAACGTATTCCTATACTAATACCCCTGTTTAAAAAAAATGTACCCCAAAATAAACCCCCCTAATCTATAGATAAACTACCAATAGCCTTTAATAGAGCCTTTTTTATAGGACATTGCCCTAAAGTTAACAGCTCTTTTGCCAAAAAAATAAACAAATTCCCTCCTAACATTACAACTCCTCACCACCAACCACCCAAAACCTAACTAAAAAAAAACGAATCTATCCATTGCCCCGAAAGGGTATTTTTTATGGGCATTGCCCTTAAAAGGGAATTCAGTTCTTTTCCAGGCCATTAAATATAAAAAATTGGTACTCACCATTGATGAAGAGTGGCAAAAGATCTTCATCCAGGCGGCAAAACATCTTCACCCATCGTGGGACCATCTTATTCAATCTTCATCCCGGCCGCGGGTCCATCTTCTATTTTCATCCCAGTGGCAGAGGTGGAGAGGTCATCTGCTACGTCAAGGTGACATGGAGCTCACCTTCATTCTATCTCCAGCCACACACTGAAGATTGAATGCAAGGTACCCCTTTTATATGGGGGTACCCTTGCATTGCCATTTGCTGAGAAAATCAAATTAGTCAATAGGATGAAAGCTGCTTACATCCTATTGGCTGATTTGACTTTGTTTTTTTTGTTTTTTTGGGGGTGTTTTTTTAGGTTAGGGCTTTTATTATTTTTAATGGGCTGAAAAAGAGCTGAATGCCCTTTTGAATGCAATACCCATACAAATGCCCTTTTCGGGGCAATGAGTAGATTATTTTTTTTTAGTTAGGTTTCTTTTTATTTTGGGGGGTGGGGGTTTGTAATGTTAGGGGGTAATATGTTTAATTTTTGTCAAAAGTGCTGTTAACTTTAGGGCAATGCCCTACAAAAGGCCCTTTTAAGGGCTATTGGTAGTTTATTTATAGATTAGGGATTTCTTCTTATTTTGTTTTTTAGGTTTTTAAAATGGGGTATTAGAATAGAAATAACTTTTTTTTATTTTTGAAAGTTTAGTTTGTTATTTTCTGTAATGTTAGTTTTTTCTGTAATGTTATGTTTTTTTTTTTGTAAGGGTAGGTTTTTTTTTAGTTTCTGTAATGTTATATATTTTTTAAGGGTAGGTTTTTTATTTTGTGTATTTTTAAGGCAGCTAGTATCTTTTTAATTTAAGTGTATTTTAATTGGGGTTATGTTAGGGGTTTTTAGGTTAGGGTGCTTAGTTTTTAGTTTAATAGCGGCAGATTAGGGGTTAATAGGTTTATTAGGTACTTTGTGTTGTAAAGGGATGGCAGTTTAGGGGATAATATTTTAATTAGATACTTTGTGTTGTGGGGGGTTTTCGTTTTAGGTTTTAATAGTTTAATTAGGTGTTTGTGTTGTGGGGGTTTGGCGGTTTAGGTGTTAATAGTTTAATTAGGTGTTTTCGTTGTGGGCAGATGCCAATTTAGGGGTTAATATGTTTTTTTAGTAGCTGCGATGTGGGGATGGCGGTTTAGGGGTTCATAACTTTTATTAGTGATTGCAATGTTGTTGGATGGCAGTTTAGGGGTTTTAAATGGCGTTTTGGCGTGCCTTTTTTTGTTTTTTTCCGTTTAGATTTTTACTTGTGAATTAACATTTTAGTTATTTTTAGTTACTTTTGGAATATACTGGCATAACTGGCACTGTTATTATGCCAAATATCTATACACTGAAATAGATTGGGGTGAATAATGATTATGGCTATATATACCCTTTAATTTATAGGTATGCATGTAGAGTAGAGGGATTATAGACATGTGGTACTGCACATTTCTGGCTTTAGATTGTCATATATATAAAGATAATGCACTGATGTCTTGCACTACATAAAAAGTTAGAGGATTGTCAGTGCTCCTATGAGCGACCATTAACCCCAGTAATGCCCATTAGGCTATTAATGGATGGATTTCCCACTGCTGTGACTGGTTCAGCCAACTTCTATTAAGGCTGCTAGTGTTTTGCAAAAAATGCAGGGGCTTTCCAGTGAGATATTTCCGCTTCCAGCTATTCTGGCTGACCTGCATGCTCTACCTCCGGTATCAGGAGAGTCCCCTCCCATTCAGACCATTATCTCACTACATATGGTTCCTGCTATGAAGTCCAAGTTAGGCAGCAAAAAAAGAAATATAATAAATATACACAACATTTTTTACTAGTCTGCCTCTACTATAGCACCTACCCTGCTTGAGATGACATCAAAATATACACAGTACTTACTAGTGTAATGGAAAAACAAATGCTTACGAAAATAGAGATGAATGTAAGATACTATATAGAGTGAAATTGACCCTTTATTTCCTTTGGGCCCCATGGGTTGTCTGTCCGCCTATGCAATTACATAAATTAAACACACACAGAGAAAACCCTGCACTCACTAGCAAGCTCTCAGCTAAGATTAAAAGCAAAAATGGAAAGGTTAGTTACCGCATCTGGCCAAATGTGACAAGCCCAGGTACCACGTCAAGGTCCTTTCCAAAAACCTTGGACCCTAAAACAGCCACACAATGCAAGCTCTCAACCCAAGCAAACTGGCAACAAGTGAAGGGTGCATGGGCTTATATAATCACCCCAGTCATATACAAAACACGGAAGGGGACTGCACTCCTAGACCGGACCGGGTACACATCCCATGACCCTGCAACATGCTCAGCCCTTGGTGCTCAGTGGCACTCACAAGAAACTCTGCTGTCCCCAGAGTCACAGGCAGTTAACCCCAGACAGGTCTGGGTGCAAGAACCATAGGGGAAAGTGAGTACACCCCTAACATTTTGTAAATATTTTATTATATATTTTCATGTGACAACACTGAAGAAATGACACTTTGCTACAATGTAAAGTAGTGAGTGTACAGCCTGTTTAACAGTGTAAATTTGCTGTCCCCTCAAAATAACTCAACACACAGCCATTAATGTCTAAACCATTGGCAACAAAAGTTAGTACACTTTTCCATCCCCGGTGTCATGTGATTCGTTAGTGTTACAAGGTCTCAGGTGTGAATGGGGAGCAGGTGTGTAAAATTTGGTGTTATCGCTCTAACACTCTCATACTGGTCACTGGAAGTTCAACATGGCACTTCATGGCAAAGAACTCTCTGAGGATCTGAAAAAATTAATTGTTGCTCTACATAAAGATGGCCTAGGCTATAAGAAGATTGGCAAGAGCCTGAAACTGAGCTGCAGCACGGTGGGCAAGACCATACAGCGGTTTCAGAGGACAGGTTCCACTCAGAACAGGCCTCGCCATGGTCGACCAAAGAAGTTAAGGTGCACATGCTCAGCGACATATCCAGAGGTTGTCTTTGGGAAATAGACGTATAAGTGCTGCCAGCATTGCTGCAGAGGTTGAAGGGTTGGGGGTCAGCCCAGCTTCAAAAAAACGTTGACCTGCCACTGCCTGCACTGATATCATGTGAGTGTGACATGATGCTTTACTAGTGTCTCTGACTACAGGAGTTAGAGTTTCGGTTTTGCCCATTGGTGTTTATGTGTGTCTGTGTATGTGTGTATGTATTTATGTGACTGTGTGTATATTTATGCATGTATGTGTGTATGTGTGTGTGTATGTATATATGTATGTGACTGTGTGTGTATTTATGCATGTATGTATGTGTGTGTGTATGTTTGTGGAACCAGCAAATTACAGACCTTGTTACTACAGCATGGGAGGCAGGGGGTAAACAGTGTCACTATACAGTACAATACATAGTACTATATACAGTTAGGGTTACCACCTCAGCCATGTTTTCCTGGACACTTATGAGTTACACATGCTGCAGGATGTGCAGGGAGGAACATGTATTGAGTTTCTGGACAGCACTATTCATATCCCTCCCTGCACACCCTGTAGCATGTGTAACTTATAAGTGTTCTGTATTTTAAGGGACAGGTGGCAACCCTAATATAAAGTACGCGGGGGGGGGGGGGCTGGACCATATTACTAACTACTGTGGTCACTTTATAAAGTACTGAGGCAGGTAGAATCAGGCCAGCCATCTCACCGGCAGATTACAGACTGTATTACTAACTCACTATATACAGTACTGGTGGGTTTAATATTGTCACTATATACAGTAATAGGGGGTCAGACCATCTCACAGACTGTGGGCACAAGGTACATCCTTTTGTAGACATGTAATCTGATTCACATTTTTTTTTTCTGTGTTAAATGTAAAAAAAAAGAAAGATATGTATCAAATTCACCTTTTGTTTTTCATGTGGGGGTGGGGGGGCCCTTCTTAGATTCTTGCGCTTGGGCCCTGTGGTTTCTAGTCATGCCTCTGCATACACCGCACACTGCATCAAATTGGTCTGCATGGCTGTCATCCCAGAAGGAAGTCTCTTCTGAAGATGATGCACAAGAAAGCCTGCAAACAGTTTGCTGAAGACAAGCAGACTAAGGACATGGATTACTGGAGCCATGTCCTGTGGTCTGATGAGACCAAGATGAACTTTTTTGATTCAGAAGGTGTCAAGTGTGTGTGTAGCAGAAACCAGGTGAGGAGTACAAAGACAAGTGTGTCTTGCCTACAGTCAAGCATGGTGGTGGGAGTGTCATGGTCTGGGCCTGCATAAGTGCTGCCGGCACTGGGGAGCTACAGTTCATTGAGGGAACCATGAATGCCAACATGTACAGTGACATACTGATGCAGCGCATGATCCCCTCCCTTCGAGACTGGGCTGCAGGGCAGTATTCCAACATGATAACGACCCCAAACACACATTCAAGATGACCACTGCCTTGCTAAAGAAGCTGAAGGTAAAGGTGATGGACTGGCCAAGCATGTCCCCAGACCTAAACCCTATTGATCATCTGTGGGGCATCCTCAAACGGAAGGTGGGGGAGCGCAAGGTCTCTAACATTCACCAGCTCTGTGATATCGTCATGGAAGAGTGGAAGAGGACTCAATTGGCAACCTGTGAAACTCTGGTGAACTCCATGTCCAAGAGGGTTAAGGCAGTGCTGGAAAATAATGGTGGTCACACAAAATATTGACACTTTGGGCCCAATTTGGACATTTCCATTTAGGGGTGTACTCAGTTTTGTTGCCAACGGTTTAGACATTAATGGCTGTGTATTGAGTTATTTTCAGGGGACAGCAAATGTACACTGTTATACAGGCTGTATACTCACTACTTTACATTGCAGCACAGTGTCATTTTTTCAGTGTTGTCACATGAAAATATATAATAAAATATTTACAAAAATGTGAGGGTGCACTCACTCTTGTGAGATACTATATATATGTGTGTGTGTGTTTATACATGTGTACATATTTATTTCTATTTGTGTATATATGTATTTACAGACATATATACACATATAAACACATAAATACATATGTATACATATCTGGACATATATATAATCCCACGCAGGGCTCCGCACTCACTCTTCCAAATACAGCTGCCCAGCATGCATTTAAAGTAGCAATATTCCACATCAGTTGAAAGCACTCACCAGGTCTTATATAATCAAATATAACAAACTGTGAATACATTTTGTTATATTTGATTATACAAGACCCGGTGAGTGCTTTCAACTGATGTGGACTATATATATATATATACAGTATATATATATATATATATATATATATATATATACTGTATATATATAAATATATATATGTGTATTATAGCCCTTTGCAGTTAAGTAGCTGAAAACATGTAAAAACATTTTTATGCAATATTAATATTTAAAGTGAATGTAAAGTTTTATTAAGTAGTGCCCGGTTTTTAAAAATACTATTAAAAACAGGGGCACTTTCATTGATGAAACTTTACATTGCACCATATTTGTAGAAATACTTACTTCTTCGTCCTGAAAGCCGCTCCAGCGCTTCGCCAGCCCTTTGCAAGCCTCTTCCTACGTCAGCAATGACAATTCTGGCATTCTTCAATCACGGCTTCCCCCCCCGGGAAAGCATTGCTTAAAGCAACACTGTAATTGGAGAAAGGCCGGAATCGTCATTTCTGACATAGGAAGAGACTTGCGACAGGTGGGGGAAGCGACATCATTAGAGATCCGGCTTTCAAGACGAAGAGGTAAGTATTTCTACAACTATGGTGCAATGTAAAGTTTCATCAATAAAAGTGCCCCTGTTTTTAATAGTATTTTTAAAAACCGGGCACTACTTGATGAAACTTTACATTCACTTTAATAAAGATTTTAACTATGTATTTACTGTACATATTTTCCTGTCCAATGTTCTGCATATAGCAACATATGTTCTAAGTATTTATAAATAGATATTCCTATATATATTATATATATATATCTGTATATATCTATACCTATACATATATTCATGTATATATCTATACATATATATATATATATATATATATATATATATATATATATATATATATATATATATATATATATATATATATATATATATATATATATATATATATATATATATATATAAAAATATATATATTCCACAAAGAAAATGCACTCTCAGGTCTTAGGAAATTTTTTTTCAAATTTAATGGAACGTTTTTGGGGACAACTTCCCCTTCATCAGCATAACAAAAAATAATCACAATCATCCTTAAATAGGCAAGTGAACAAACAAATGAATCACACCTGTGTATCAAGCTGAGTATTATTTGACTTCAACCTGCAGCATTTACACTATATAGACATATTATCATATATCCATGAACTGTGTTGAACAGCCCCTATGGAGAGAAAGAATATTAAAATAAACATTACAATAAATCAGACACCATGGTTGCTAAAAATAAATGGTACTAAGGTTTAAAATAATATTAACAAATATGTTTATTTCTCTTAGTTAGTTTTAACCTATACAAATATAAATTGCATTTATCACAGGTGGTATTAAACAGCCATATTATCTGATGAACACTGCCATCTCTTTGGCTTAGTATTGTTCAAGCCCCACCATGTTAGCATAATACATAAATGAATCTACTGTATGTGTCATACAGATATCTCATATTCTAACAGCTTGTGAACTCTTCAGAATCTGTTACAATGGGTTAACCCCTTCAATGTCCACATGTAGATATAGTCTCTGAGTGAGAAACTTCATTAGTTGGTCGATCTTATGTGGGATGTTGGTCTAGGTTTTTTTCAGACGGTGGTATGTACACATCTATAACGAGTGACCTGTTACTGGGGTCTTACCCTGTCTGTGGTCATATACGGGACCCAGCATGGGAATCCCCAATACCGGGGGAGATACCTATTGCTAGGTATCCATGACCACTGGTCCTTGACCACCACAGGGGACCACAGTATCCGCACTCCTGGTCTGTAGTGCTAAAAAAACACTTTAGTACCCACTTTATTCAGCCATGTGAGCTGCTTTGATTTATCATCTGCAGCCACCCCCAGACCCTACTATCACACCTATTGTAGGTAACTGGAGCGGTGATGTATTGTGGGTGACTAATTGGAACACAACCCCATCTAAGGGGCAATCCCACCACCCTGACCCCGTGTGAGGTGTAGTTCCCATATGTGCACCCCTGGTTTGTAACTCCCACCTATATTAGTGATTTAAAGTCAGGGGGTGAGTTCAGTCCCCCTGGGTCTACGGTCCCCAATCTATACATCCATTCTGCCTCTCGAACAAGCAATGCTTTATTTCTGTCATCACCACTATCTATCCTAGGAATGTGGTCAATAAAGATATAATGAATGGATGACACCTGGTGTGCCATTTGGGCATAGTGCCTTGCAACAGGCTGATCCGACTCGCCCTTGTCTAGTGCCACCTGTAGGGCTCTCCGATGGTTTGCCATTCTTTCATGGAGTGTCCCGCTAGTTTTCCCAACATAAAATTGTGAGCATGGGCAGAAGAGGAGATACACTACATGTGTAGTATTGCAAGAAAGTGAATGTCCAATGGTGAATGTCCGGTTAGTATGCGGATGGTGAAATGTTATAGTGACTATCAAACCATTACATGTAGTGCATCTCAGACATCTATATGAACCCCTGATGTTAACCTTCACCAGAGTGATGTAGCTTTGTTTAGGGTCTGTTTTGACCAATATGTTCCACAAATTAGTGCCCCTTCTGTAGGCTACCATAGGAACCATATCATGAGAAAATGGTAGCTTCAGGTCAGAGGTAACCAATGGCCAATATGTTCGCAGTATCCTTCCAGCCTCCGTGGTGTTCGGTGCAAAGGTAGTGGTCATGATCAGTCTTTTTCCTTATATCGTTCTTGCCTCCTTGTCAATTAGGTCCTGTTGGGTAAGAGATGACACCTCTTCCAACGTGTCTTTGACCATTTGAGGTTTATATATACCCGTTGTAGGAACTTCTCCTAAGTCTGTTGCAATTGGGAGACCCCTGTAGAACTGCTTGAATTGTTGCGCATCGTTCTGATCATCTGAGATTTAACAATGCCTCGGAGTAGTGCTGGAGGGAGTGACAGCTGCTGGCGCTAAGTATAGAGTTTCTATCTGTTGGTTTGCTATACAACTTGGTACCCAACTTCTGATCTTGTATAAAAATACTAAGATCAACACAGATACCACAGTCAGTTTCAAAATGACACATGACATGGAAACAATTAATTTTTTGGATCTTAGTATTTTTATACGGGTGGCACTAGACAAGGGTGAGTTGGATCAGCCTGTTGCACGGCACTGTGCCCAAATGGCACACCAGGTGTAATCCATTCGTTATATCTTGATCGACCACATTCCTAGGATGGTTAGAGGTGGCGACAGAAATAAAGCATTGCTTGTTCGAGAGGCAGAATGGATGTATAGACTTGGGACCATACACCCAGGAGGCCTGAACTCACCCCCTTACTTTAAATCACTAATATAGGTGGGAGTTACAAACCAGGGGGGCACAGATGGTAACTACACCTCACACAAGGTCAGGGTGGTGGGGGGTACGCCTATACCACATTATGCCCTTACCCTGTTTATGTGCGGGACCTTGTATAGGATCTGTGCTTATCAGGGGTGATCATTGTATTCCGATTAGTCACCCACAATACATCACCACTCCAGTTACCTACAATAGGTGTGATAGTAGGGTCTGGGGGTAGCTGCAGATGATAAATCAAAGCAGCTCACATGGCCGACTAACGTGGGTACTAAATGGTTTTTTAGCACTACAGACCAGGAGTGCGGATACTGTGGTCCCCTGTGGTGGTCAAGGACCAGTGGTTATGGATACCTAGCAATAGGTATCTCCCCCGGTATTGGGGATTCACATGCTGGGTCCCGTATATGACCACAGAAAGGGCAAGACCCCAGTAACAGGTCACTCGTTATAGATGTACACATACCACCGTCTGAAAAAAAACCATATCAACATCCCGCATAAGATCGACCAAGGCTTCATTTCTTTATTTAAGCTTGGATACAGACACGTACCGGAAGTGATGGATTGTTTAATTACTTCCGGTTGGGGTGCTATTGGAACGCTTGGCTTGCGTTCCAACAGGGTAATTTTGGCACTACTGAGTGTATACACAGGTGTGATTCATTTGTTTGTTCACTTGCCTATTTAAGGATGAGTGTGATTGTTTTTTTGTTATGCTGATGAAGGGAAAGTTGTCCCGAAAACGTTCCATTAAATTTGAATTTTTTTTCCTAAGACTACAGATAGTCAGCGTATATATTAGTGTGCATGTTCTGGTTGAAATTAATACTTAAGATAGGGGAACTACACATCCTATTAGTAGGTGCATATGCGAGCAATTGTTATGATTGCTGTGGTGCTGAGACACCACCTATGCGTTTTTGACTATCAAAAAGGGTTTTGTGCCTTCACGCCTTTTGACTGTTATGATGAAGTTCAAACTGTAGAATATTAGCCTTAGAGGACATCACGTCTGAGATTTCAAGTATGTTGTAGTTTCTAACCACTCGGATTCGTCACGGGGGTGTGTGGCGTTAGAGCAATGGTGATTGGTGGTTACGGTATTATTCAGCCCAACACTGTGGTTACACCTACTGAAATGATTATAGCGCATATCATGTTAGCACTTAGCATTTGGGTCCTGGTTAATGCCCTAGGGGTTGATCTAGAAAGGGTTTGTATGTCGTTGCTTATTTATTTTCTCACTTGCGTTTGCGGTGAGAAGCGGTTGTTGCTTGTGATCAATGACAGCATGAGGGGTGTACTTTACGGATTGTAGGATGACAGTTGCCTTTAGCTGCGATCTGATCGCACGACTTATGCTGCTATAGCCCTATGGGAGATGCACTATTAAGGAGTCGGCAATCAAATTGAGTATAAATTCGCTGGTTTTTCGTTTACTTTTTAATACGTATGCAAGTGGAGAGGCACTGTTTACTTCTGACCTATGAGAGCAGGAGGGGTATGTTCTCAGATGACAGGATGACAACAGACCTCAGTTGCGATCTGATCGCACGGTGTACACTGTGTTAATTATAATATGCGATTGTGAAGCATCTTAAGGCAGATGTGCACCCAAAGTTTTTGTTATTCAATCTTATAAGGATTGTATTACTATCGTTAATTTACTTTCCAACACATATGGAAATGGAGAGGTGTTGTTTAGGCTTAACCTATGAGAACAGGAGGGGTGTGTCAACAAATGTTATGGTGTCAGTAGCATTGAGTTGAGATTTTATCGCACGGTCTATATAAAAATCTTTTTGTGCTGTGGCTTACTAATACCACATATATGAGGTGCTGTAAAGTTACAACTATAAGAAATAGCTTTGTTTAATGATTTGATGATCACAATAGTTATATTATATAGTAGTATTGTGACTATGGACTAGTACCTATCAATGAATAGGGGTGGTTCTTTTGAATAGTGGTAGAATCCATTTGTTGCACTCTTAAGGAGGGGTGAATCTTTGATAAGCATTATGAAAATTTGCATTAATTGCTCTCATATTTTAACTATTATGATCAAAGCTCACTTAAATATATGATGATTACACTAATATGAGATTTTAGATTTACATATGTTTTTACACCTTTATAATTGCACATTGTACACTATCACTTTTCCACACCTTATTTTGGTGTGGTCTTTACTTTTGCACACGCTTACCTGGGATTGGTAGCAATACAGGGGAGGGTCTGAATGGCCTATTTAAGTTTGGTTCTTGCATTGTTTGACTGTCAGAAGAAGGGACAGGTGTGGTCCCGAAACGTCACTATCACAATAAAATTTGCCTTTATTATCAGAAGTCCAGAGAGTGCTTTGAATCATTTACCTACTATATATATATATATATATATATATATATATATATATATATATATATATATATATATATATATATATATATATATATATATATATATATACATATATATATATATATATATATATATATATATATATATATACATATATATACAACAATAACATAGAAGGAAAAATGGCACAAAATAGTGACATTCACAAAAGACTGGGAATACAGCACTCTTTTAAGAAAGACACTTGTAGAAATATTACTTTAAAAAAAGTGGTATTATTGTGTGGCCAGTAGGTCCGGACCAGGCCAGATCTACCCAGGCAGTAGCATAGATAGTACAAACCATAACCAAAATATATAGTAACAAGTAGTTAAACCTACAGTCAACACAAATAATTACACCAGTGGGCCGGCCCAAGTGTTACCCATGCAGGATAGAGCTAGGAACAAATATAGTTAGCATATGAAGCAATTGGCAATTAGCTCAACATAGTGCTGCAGGTGGAAGGGAGGCTCTCTGGTGTGCATCAGACCCAATAAAGGTTTTAGTAAAAACTGAGACACCCATAGACTGAGCAACTTACGTTCCAGAATACAGTACTTGTCATACATATAATAACAGAAATAAGCAGAATTAGCTCAAAGCATGACAAGGTGTGATAAAACAGCACAAAATTAAGCAATCATTATATAGTACTGATCAAGTAGGCATTAAGATGTATTTAAAGTGAATTCCTTTAAGAGACTAAAGATGTTAAACAGTCCTCCAGACTATTGCCAGTGTGACTGGTACAAAGTCCCCAAGATAGATAATGCACTACTTGGTTAGGTGCCCAACAGCAGATATAGAGCAGGTCGTCATAAGAGCATTTACAAGCAGTATGCGGTTGTAAGCTGTTAATAGGTAAAGCAGATGAAAATAAGTAAAGTCACTCAAGCAAGAACTAGAGCATGTATGCAGCGAGAGGTCAGGTTAATGCAGCGTAGAGTAGCAGACAAAACAAAGCAAATACGTCAAGCTGGAATAGAAAGGGTACAGGAGGATACTTGCTTATTTGAATAGTACCCCTCTGTCAACTGCACCCTTTCAAAGCTGTCTCAGTTTACCTGCAACCTTGTCGTAACTCCAAATCGCCTTTGGGACCTCTCTCCAGCCATTCCTTTACTTGTAGCAATCAATGGTCATCTGTTATCCTCCAGGTAGTATCTGTTATACCTCAGTAGCGTGCTTGTGTATTCTCCATGTACACGCCGTCACGCCAGAAAGTTTCCTGCTCTGTTCCACTGTAGTGCGACCAAGTTCAGCAGTCAGCTCCGCCAACCAGCATGGACACCACGTGAGTCGGCTAACCAATCGCCGACACGTGTTTCACCCCTACGTCATCAAAGGGACGGGGCTTCATCAGGGCATGGGGCTTCATCAGGGCATGTTCTTTTGCACGTCATACGTGCTAATTTATAGAGAGATTTAGATAACACCCATAGTGACAGGGGGGGAGTGACAGCTGCTGGCGCTAAGTATAGAGTTTCTATCTGTTGGTTTGCTATACAACTTGGTACCCAACTTCTGATCTTGTATAACAATACTAAGATCAACACAGATACCACAGTCAGTTTCAAAATGACACATAACATGGAAACAATAAATCTTTTGGATCTTAGTATTTTTATACGGGTGGCACTAGACAAGGTTGAGTTGGATAAGCCTGTTGCACGGCACTGTGCCCAAATGGCACACCAGGTGTCATCCATTCGTTATTTCTTGATCGACCACATTCCTAGGATGGTTAGAGGTGATGACAGAAATAAAGCATTGCTTGTTCGAGAGGCAGAATGGATGTATAGACTTGGGACCATACACCCAGGAGGCCTGAACTCACCCCCTTACTTTAAATCACTAATATAGGTGGGAGTTACAAACCAGGGGGGCACAGATGGTAACTACACCTCACACAAGGTCAGGGTGGTGGGGGGTACGCCTATACCACATTATGCCCTTACCCTGTTTATGTGCGGGACCTTGTATAGGATCTGTGCTTATCAGGGGTGATCATTGTATTCCAATTAGTCACCCACAATACTTCACCACTCCAGTTACCTACAATAGGTGTGATAGTAGGGTCTGGGGGTAGCTGCAGATGATAAATCAAAGCTGCTCACATGGCCGACTAAAGTGGGTACTAAATGGTTTTTTAGCACTACAGACCAGGAGTGCGGATACTGTGGTCCCCTGTGGTGGTCAAGGACCAGTGGTTATGGATACCTAGCAATAGGTATCTCCCCCGGTATTGAGGATTCACATGCTGGGTCCCGTATATGACCACAGACAGGGCAAGACCCCAGTAACAGGTCACTCGTTATAGATGTAAACATACCACCGTCTGAAAAAAAACCATATCAACATCCCGCATAAGATCGACCAAGGCTTCATTTGTTTATTTAAGCTTGGATACAGACACGTACCGGAAGTGATGGATTGTTTAATTACTTCCGGTTGGGGTGCTATTGGAACGCTTGGCTTGCGTTCCAACAGGGTAATTTTGGCACTACTGAGTGTATACACAGGTGTGATTCATTTGTTTGTTCACTTGCCTATTTAAGGATGAGTGTGATTGTTTTTTGTTATGCTGATGAAGGGAAAGTTGTCCCGAAAACGTTCCATTAAATTTGAATTTTTTTTCCTAAGACCTGAGAGTGCATTTTCTTTGTAGAGTATTTTATGTATTTATGCACCCAGGCGGATGTCTTTAGTAGGGTAATCCTGTAGAGTGGACTTTATACTATATATATATATATATATATATATATATATATATATATATATATATATATATACACACAACAATAACATAGAAAGAAAAATGGCACAAAATAGTGACATTCACAAAAGACTGGGAATACAGCACTCTTTTAAGAAAGCTGTTAATAGGTAAAGCAGACGAAAATAAGTAAAGTCACTCAAGCAAGAACTAGAGCATGTATGCAGCGAGAGGTCAGGTTAATGCAGCGTAGAGTAGCAGGCAAAACAAAGCAAATACGTCAAGCTGGAATAGAAAGGGTACAGGAGGATACTTGCTTATTTGAATAGTACCCCTCTGTCAACTGCACCCTTTCAAAACTGTCTCAGTTTACCCGCAACCTTGTCGTAACTCCAAATCGCCTTTGGGACCTCTCTCCAGCCATTCCTTTACTTGTAGCAATCAATGGTCATCTGTTATCCTCCAGGTAGTATCTGTTATACCTCAGTAGCGTGCTTGTGTATTCTCCATGTACACGCCGTCACGCCAGAAAGTTTCCTGCTCTGTTCCACTGTAGTGCGACCAAGTTCAGCAGTCAGCTCCGCCAACCAGCATGGACACCACGTGAGTCGGCTAACCAATCGCCGACACGTGTTTCACCCCTACGTCATCAAAGGGACGGGGCTTCATGAGGGCATGTTCTTTTGCACGTCATACGTGCTAATTTATAGAGAGATTTAGATAACGCCCATAGCAGGAGGTGAAAATAATAAGCACATACAAAATAGTGACAAAATAAAAATTAATATTAATCAGCATATACATATATACAATTATTGTTCTGCATGTTACTATAAACCCAAATACGCTGGAGATTAGGTTGATAAAAACAGCTTGTTGAACTATCAGATGAAAAGAATCAAAACAGGGGGTCAAGCGAGAGCTAGAGAAAACTTCCCATATCAAGCTTCTCATTAAGACCACCTTGACCAATGGTAGCAAGGTTATAAATCCACCTGCATTCTTTTTGCAGGAGGATTTTATCATTATTTCCCCCTCTACCATTGGTAATTCCCTTGTCAATGCCTCTCACCCTCATACAGTCTGGTAGACTGTTATGATAAATTTCAAAGTGTCTAGCTACACTGCTGGTTTGTATTTTGTTTTTTATGTCGTCCCTGTGTTCCAGGATTCTGTCCTTCAGAATCCGTTTCATTTTCCCGACATAAAAACAAGGGCAATTGCAGGAAAGAAGATAAATTACACCTTCTGTATTACAGTTAAAGAAATATTTTAACCTGTAAATTTTATCCTCATTCACTGAAAAAACCTTGGTCTGCAACATAAACCGGCAGACCACACACTTTTTACAGGGAAAGTTGCCTATCAACTTTTGTCTAGACAACCAGTTCTTTTGGGGAGTAACAAATTTACTCTTGACTAGTTTGTCTTTAAGATTTGGGGCTCTCCTTGCTGTTAGAAGGGGGGCTTCTCCTATCTCTTTAGCAATATTCTCATCATTTAAGAGAACACTCCAGTTTTTCTTGAGTATGTCTCTTAACTGATCCCAGTGGCAGTTGTACTCAGTAATAAGTCTGATTCTGTTGTCACTTTCTCTTGTTTTAGGGAGTAACAGCACATTCCTTTCTGTCTTCTGAGCAGAGGTTCTTGCATGCGCTATTACTCTCTTTGAATACCCCCTTGTTTTGAACCGTTGTTCCATAGAGGTGGCATGTTCATTATATTTCGAGACTGAGGAACAGTTCCTGCGTAAACGCAGGAATTGATCTTTTGGGATGCCTTTCTTTAAGTGCTCAGGGTGATAGCTATGTGCCTCGAGTACACTATTAGTGGCTGTTTCCTTTCTAAAATTCTCAGTTACGAGAATATCTCTTTCAATTCTGATGTGTAAATCAAGGAAAGACAAGTCCGTCTTACTGAAATTAAGGGTCAGAATAATGTTTCTATTGTTATTGTTAAGTTCTGAAACGAAACTCCTTAATTCATTCTCTGTACCCTCCCAGATCAGCAAGACGTCGTCCACATAGCATAACCAAAGTTGAGCATGTTCATTGAAAGCTTGTTTTTGGAAGACTTCTTCCATTTCCCACAGGCCCAAATGTAGGCATGCATATGTGGGGGCACAAGTGGCCCCCATTGCTGTCCCCCTGATCTGTTTATACAGCTTATTATCAAAGGAGAAAACGTTATTTTCAAGCACAAAAGTTAGCAAATTGACAACAAAATCTGTATGTTCAGAATATGAAATCCCTCTAGTGTCCAAAAAATGTTTTGCTGCCCTTATTCCTACTGAGTGTGGAATAGAGGAATAAAGGCCTTCCACATCCAAGGACACTAGAATTGCTCCACTGGGTATTGTAATGCCCTCTATCTTCCTTAAGAGATCAAGTGTATCAATAACATAGGAGGGCATAGTTTCAAGGAAGGGTTTGAGAAAAAAGTCTACATAGTTACCCAAGTTCTCTGTAAGACTGCCTATCCCTGAAATAATGGGATGCCCAGGAGGGTTCGTAAAATTCTTATGGACTTTGGGTAAACAGTAGAAGACCGGCATCACCGGAAAGTCATTAAATAGATATTTAAATTCAGATAGATTAATGATCCCCTTTGATTTAGCATCATTTAGTAGTTTGAACAGTGCAATTTTCAGGGAGGGAATGGGGTTCTCCTGGAGGCACAAATATTGATTTTTATCTAGTAATTGTCTTTTTACTTCTAAGACATAGCATTTGGCATCCCAGAGGACTACACTTATCTGCACTTTTTATTACAACGTCTTCAGCATACATTAATTCATTTAATGCTTTTCTTTCAACTTTAGACAAATTTTCTTTGGTTATCCCTGTAAGCATTAGTTTGTTAACATCCTTTTCAACCAGTTTTACAAACATATTAACAGAGGGTATGGAAGCTAACTGGGGCATGTATTTAGATTTAGCTCTTAGACTAGATTTGACTCTAATTTGAGTATTCCCAGGAGAAGGGTCAAATTCAGAGATTTCAACCTGTTATGCTAGGAGCTCCTCAAGATCTGCAAGTGCACCTCTGTCCTCTTTACTCAATGCCAAATCAACTAAATGTCTATTGCCCTTACCTTTAAACATTTGGGAAAGGACAAGTTGTCTTGCAAAGTAATGCAAGTCTTTAATAAATTCAAATTTATTAAGCCCATTCGTAGGGCAAAAAGTTAAACCTTTCTTAAGGACACTCATATGTGCTTGATTTAGTTTAAAAGAGGACAGATTTATCACCTGCAGATTATTGTCTGGAGATATCAATAGCCCCTTCTGCTGCGAAACCTCCGTGGACGTCCCCTGTGACCCCTCTCCTGGCTGTAGTCCCCTTGCCTGTTCTGTCTGGAAGGATATCTCCTTCCTTCTGAAGGAGTATTCCCTCCTCCTGTGTCTCTTCCTGCCCCCTCTCCTTCTTCTAAACCAGTCCTGGTTAGATGAAGTTCGTTTTTTGACAGCTGCTTTTCAGTTTCTACATCTGAACTGTCAGTGCCTGAATCATAAGAACCTCTAACAGTTTGGTAGTTATATACTCGATTTTTTAAGTAATCATCATTATCTCTAGCTAGTTTTCTACTCTTCCTAGACTTAATATCTGACTGAAGTCTAGCTAATTGCTCCTGTAATTCTCTATTTAGTTTGTCAAAGTTAGTGTTCTGTTCAAATGTACACTTTAAGTGCATCTTCTACCGGTTGTTTTGTTTTCTCAAATCTCTCCATATTTCTTTTTATCATTTTCTTCATGAGAATGATTGGTGATATTTTCAGTCTTCCAAGAAAATATCACCTCCTTCATCCTCCCTCAAGTTTGTACCTGGGTCTAGTCTTAGTCTTAGCCCCCTCGGGACAATCCCATTCTTTACATAATTTTCTAGGCTAGCTGTTTCTGCCCGTAGTTTAACCTGTTTAACAAGCAGTTTTTTATACTCCTTAAATGCTGTAAAAATGTTCAATGGATTTACTTCTCCATTCTTACTTTCTAGGGTGCCAGGCACCGACAAGGTCGCAATTAAATCTGCTTCCCATGTTTCATCCGAAAGTTCATATGCCATTGCCTAAAGGAAAGATTCTAAGCTCAGTCACAGGGCCAACCAACCGCACAACAACCACAATTAGGAAAAGTAATCAAAAAGTTTATAAATATATATGCTCTACTTCATCCACCAGAGTACCAGAAAAAGGACCTAAATCCAGGTAGCTGGTAATAGACAGTTACAAACTAAATATGAAGTCGGTGGATGGAAAAAATAGCAGAAAAATCAAGTGTTGAAGTGAAGAGATTGCTCAAACACTTCTCTCGCAAGATTGAAAGGCAATCTTACTGAAAGTATTTTAATAAATACTAATGGTGCAGACCCATTCAGTTACTATATACAACAATAACATAGAAAGAAAAATGGCACAAAATAGTGACATTCACATATATATATGTATAGAAAGAGAGACGCGCTAAACCTGGGAACGAACAATAGCATAATAGTTTGTTCTATGGTTATTTACCACCCAAGAAGCAGCCTCTTTTTGCTTAACATGTGCCTTTTTTACAGAGAAGAACTTGTTTTATTTTATTGTAATGTTAGGTTTTATTTTAAGGCAGGTTAGGTTTTATTTTACAGGTAAATTTGTATTTATTTTAGCTAGGTAGTTAGTAAATAGTTAATAACTATTTAATAACTAATCAACCTAGTTAAAATAAATACAAACTTACCTGTAAAATAAAAATAAAACCTAAGATAGCTACAATGGTAACTATTAGTTACAAAACTCATAATACTGGCGCTATGGAAGTCCCATTGTAAAAGGACTTTTTTAAAAGTGCGGTACTGATGTTGCGTGACGGCCAAAAAGGTGTGCGGTACACCTATACCTACAAGACTTGTAATAGTGGCGTTAGGGAAAAAGCAGCGTTATAAAGCATAACGATGTTTTTTCACTCATAATGCAAAACTCGTAATCTAGCTATTAGTTTTTTTGCACGCATCAGGTTAGCATGCAAGCAAAAACGTTTTGAGTATGTTTTTAACGTTACTTGACAAAAAGCTTACTCCTAGTGGAGTTAGAGCGGCAGGGTTAAAGGGACACTGAACCCAAATTTTTTCTTTCCTGATTCCGATAGAGCATGAAATTTTAAGCAAGTTTCTAATTTACTCCTATTATCAATTTTTATTAGTTCTCTTGATATCTTTATTTGAAAGATAAGCTTTTTTTTTTTTGGTTCATAACTTTGGACAGCACTTTTTATTGGTTGATGAATGTATCCACCAATCAGAAAGGATAACCCAGGTTGTTCACCAAAAATGGGCCAGCATCTAAACTTACATTCTTGCATTTCAAATAAAGATACCAAGAGAATGAAGAAAATGTTATAATAGGTGTAAATTGGAAAGTTGCTTAAAATCTCAAGCTCTATCTGAATCACGAAAGAAAAAATTTGGGTTCAGTGTCTCTTTAAATACTGCTCCACTTTTAATCTGGCCCTAAATATTTGAAATAATTAAAGAACTATGAAAACTATTTTGAACATACAAAGAGCAATGTGGCAAGGATTTTGTAATACTAACAGGGAGCCATTGAAATTAGTCTCCAAAAGCAACGATACATGAGATCATCCAAGATTCTCTATTTTAAAAATGCAAATTTTTATTTTCTAAGGGCATCATTACTATGCATAGCTGAAGTAAAATATTTTCTGTTAAAAACTCAGAAGATAGACGGATATCTTGTAAATTATTGTTAAATAAATATACTTGTCAACACCATACCATGCAGTAAACACAATAAGAAATTGAGGCATCATTTGAAATATATGAGAAATGTAATGAAGCCTGCAAAGAAGCAATTATATTGACTAAAATAAAACATGAAAAGTTGATTGCAAAGAAATATAAAACTTATCATAAAAAAAGTTTTACAAATATCTCTTAAAAAGATTAAATATGTGGAAGCCTTAAATAGATAAGAGAAAACAATGCACTATAAGTAGTTACATATGACCGAGAGTCACCTGACACCTATAGTATTTGTTTATTTCTGTAACTGCTTCTGCTTACTGTATGATTTATCCCTATTCTACTTCATACCACTTCTACCTACTAAAGCCAAAATTAAACTTTCATGTATCAGAAAGAGGATGCAGTTTTAAGACTTCTAATTGACTTCTATTACTACATTTTGTGCAGTCTTTTTATAAAGAAAATGTCTGATGTACTAGCTCCTACTGAGCATGTGCAGAAGTTCACAGTTTATACAAATACTTGTCAGGGATTGGCTGATGACTGTCACATGATACAGGGGGTTGGCAAATGGGGGAAAATTAATTTGTAAGAACAATTCCACTTTGGGCTCCTTTTATCAAGCAGCGGATGCTGCTTCGGAGGCCCATTGTTTCAGACTTGCCAGAAACGAAAGTTTAGAAGCAGTGGTATTACCTAAAAGGTGGCGGATTGAATTGACCCCAAGCTGTTCAGGATGATTGACAGCCCCTAAAAGTGGCCGATTGGCCGCCAGTGAGAAGGGAGCGGCAGTGCACAAGTATTTCTGGTGAAAAGCTTGTGCAATGATAAATACGGACATTGTATACTGTCCGCATTTAGCTATGTCCAATGGCATGATTCGCCTTTTGATAAATCAAGCCCTAGGTATAATTGCCTTGTATTTTTATTATGCAATTATTAATTATATAATTCTACTATATTTAAAGGGACAGTATACACTCATTTTCATATAACTGCATGTAATAGATACTACTATAAAGAATAAGATGCACAGATACTGATATAAAAATCCAGGCCTCGATCCGATATGCAGCGTCGCTGGCTTTGCCGGCTTACAGAATTTTGCGCGGGTTTGGTATCCTATATATGGCGTAACCTAGAAGTTACGCTTGTATATTTCTGCCTTCGGCCGTAGTTTTTTGGCCCATAGGCAGGTATACCAAACCCGCGCAGTTTGGTATTCAATATACAGCATAAGCACTTACGTGGCGAAAATGGAGAAATCTTACTCCATTTTCACCTCGCCACAAAATTCAGCCGTAGTAAGCCTTACGCTGTCTATTGGAGCCACGTAACTCCCTAAACTACCTCCCAAATAAAACCTAACACCTAACGCATGCGCAATGTCTATCTAC
Source organism: Bombina bombina (assembly GCF_027579735.1). Lineage (NCBI taxonomy): Eukaryota > Metazoa > Chordata > Amphibia > Anura > Bombinatoridae > Bombina > Bombina bombina. The sequence continues at coordinate 760,819,875 of NC_069503.1, forward strand.
CTGTCAACCGCGATCTGCTAAATAAAACCTAACACCTAACGCATGCGCAATGTCTATCTACCTGTCAACCGCGATCCCCCGCCGCAATCCCTAATAAAGTATTTAACCCATAAACCGCTGCTCCCGGACCCCACCGCCAACTACATTAAAAGTATAACCCCCTAATGTGATCCCCCTACACCGTTGCCAGCTACATTACATACCCCCTAATGTGAGCCCCTTACACCGTCGCCATCTTCATTACCTACCCCCTAATGTGAGCCCCTTACAACGCCGCCATCTACATTACCTACCCCCTAATGTGAGCCCCTTACACCGCCGCCATCTACATTACCGACCCCCTAATGTGAGCCCCTTACACCGCCGCCATCTATATTACATACCCCCTAATGTGAGCTCCTACCCCGCCACCAGGTATATTAAAATTATTAACCCCTAATTTAATCCCCCTACACCGCCGCCAGCTATATTAATTACATTAACCCCTAATTAAATCCCCCTATACCGCCGCCAGCTATATTAATTACATTAACCCCTAATTTAATCCCCCTACCCCGCCGCCAGCTATATTAATTACATTGACCCCTAATTTAATCCCCCTATACCGCCGCCAGCTATATTAATTACATTAACCCTTAATTTAGTCCCCCTATACCGCCGCCAGCTATATTAAATTAATTAACCCCTAATCTAATCCCCCTATACCGCTGCCAGCTATATTAAATACATTAACCCCTAATCTAATCCCCCTACACTGCCGCCAGCTATTTTAACTATATTAACCCTAAATATATTAGGGTTAATATAGTTAATATAGTTATTATATTATATATATTAACTATATTAACCCTAATTATATTAGGGTTAATATAGTTAATATCGTTATTATATTATATATATATATATATATATATATATATATATATATTAATATTAAGTATAATAACCCTATCTAACTCTTACATCCCTAACTACATTCTTATTAAAATAAATCTAATTAATATTACTATTATTAATTAAAATATTCCTATTTAAATCTAAATACTTACCTATAAAATAAACCCTAAGATAGCTACAATGTAATTAATAATTACATTGTAATTAATAATTACATTGTAGCTATTTTAGGGTTTATATTTATTTTACATAACTTGGTATTTAACTAGGTACAATAGCTATGAAATAGTTAATAACTATTTAATAGCTACCTAGTTAAAATAATTACCAATTTACCTGTAAAATGAATCCTAACCTAAGTTACAAATACACCTACACTATCAATAAATTAAATAAACTACAAATATCTAAACTAAAATACAATTAAATAAACTAAACTAAATTGCAAAAAACCCCCCACTAAATTACAAAAAATAAAAAAAGATTACAAGATTTTTAAGCTAATTACACCTATTCTAAGCCCCCTAATAAAATAATAAAGCCCCCCAAAATAAAAACATTTCCCTACCCTATTCTAAATTAAAAAAGTTAACAGCTCTATTACCTTACCAGCCCTTAAAAGGGCCTTTTGCGGGGCATGCCCCAAAGAAATCAGCTCTTTTGCCTGTAAAAAAAAAACACAATACAACCCCCCAACATTACAACCCACCACCCACATACCCCTACTCTAACCCAAACCCCCCTTAAATAAACCTAACATACCCCCCTGAAGATCTCCCTACCTTGTCTTCACCCAGCCGGGCAGAACTTTTGATACGATCCGGGCGATGTCTTCAATCAAGCGGCAGAGAAGAGGTCCTCCATCGGGGTGAAGTTTTTTCCAAGCGGCATCTTCAATCTTCTTCCTTCGCTCCTCCGACGCGGAACATCCATCCGGCACAACGACTTCCCGACGAATGAGGTTTGGTTCCACCAATCGGATTGAACTTGAATCTGATTGGCTGATTGAATCAGCCAATCAGATTTTTCTACCTTAATTCCGATTGGAACCTCATTCGTCATTCAGTCGTCGTGCCGGATGGATGTTCCGAGTCGGAGGAGCGAAGAAAGAAGATTGAAGATGCCGCTTGGAAGAAAATTTCTCCCCGATGGAGGACCTCTTCTGTGCCGCTTAATTGAAGACATCGCCGGATGGAAGTCTTCTTCTTTGCCGCTTGGATGAAGACATCGCTTGATTGAAGACATCGCTCGGATCGGATGAAGAGTTCTGCCCGGCTGGGTGAAGACAAGGTAGGGAGATCTTCAGGGGAGTAGTGTTAGGTTTATTTAAGGGGGGTTTGGGTTAGAGTAAGGGTATGTGGATAGTGGGTTGTAATGTTGGGGGGTGGTATTGTGTTTTTTTTTTACAGGCAAAAGAGCTGATTTCTTTGGGGCATGCCCCGCAAAAGGCCCTTTTAAGGGCTGGTAAGGTAATAGAGCTGTTAACTTTTTTAATTTAGAATAGGGAATTTTTTTATTTTGGGGGGCTTTATTATTTTATTAGGGGGCTTAGAATAGGTGTAATTAGCTTAAAAATCTTGTAATCTTTTGTAATTTAGTTTAGTTTATTTAATTGTATTTTAGTTTAGATATTTGTAGTTTATTTAATTTATTGATAGTGTAGGTGTATTTGTAACTTAGGTTAGGATTTATTTTACAGGTAAATTGGTAATTATTTTAACTAGGTAGCTATTAAATAGTTATTAACTATTTCATAGCTATTGTACCTAGTTAAAATAAATACCAAGTTAGCTGTAAAATAAATATAAACCCTAAAATAGCTACAATGTCATTATTAATTACATTGTAGCTATTTTAGGGTTTATTTTATAGGTAAGTATTTAGATTTAAATAGGAATATTTTAATTAATAATATTAATATTAATTAGATTTATTTTAATAAGAATTTAGTTAGGGATGTTAGAGTTAGATAGGGTTATTATACTTAATATATATATATAAAATATAATAACGATATTAACTATATTAACCCTAATATAATTAGGGTTAATATAGATAATATAGCTGGCGGCGGTGTAGGGGGATTAGATTAGGGGTTAATGTATTTAATATAGCTGGCGGCGGTATAGGGGGATTAGATTAGGGGTTAATGTATTTAATATAGCTGGCGGCGGTATAGGGGGATTAGATTAGGGGTTATTTAATTTAATATAGCTGGCGGCAGGGTAGGGGGAGTAGATTAGGGGTTAATAATTGTAATATAGCTGGCGGCGGTGTAAGGGGCTCACATTAGGGGGTAGTTAATTTAGGTGGCGGCGGGGTAGGAGCTCACATTAGGGGGTAGTTAATGTAGGTGGTGGCAGGGTAGGAGCTCACATTAGGGGGTAATATAGATAATGTAAGTGGCGGCGGGGTCCGGGAGCACCGGTTTAGGGGTTAATAACTTTATTAGGTGGCGGCGGGGTCCGGGTGCGGCGGTTTAGGGGTTAATACATTTTTTATTGTTAGGATAGTGATGGGGGATAGCGGATAGAGGGTTAGACATGTCGGGCTATGTTTGGGAGGCGTGTTAGACAATATGGGAGATTTATTAATTTAGTCAGGTTTTTAGGCGCCGGCAGTTTCTAAAGTGCCGTAAGTCACTGGCGACTCCAGAAATTTGCACTTACGCAGATTTCTGGACATCGCTGGTTTATCCGACTTACGGCACTTTAGCATCTGACGGCGCCGTATATAGGATAGCTCGAGTTGCGAGCTGAAACTATGGGCGGCGGGGGTTCCCGCACTTGTGCCGCAAACTACGATCTTTATCAGATCGCGCCCCCAGTATAAAATGGTTTAAAAACTTACTTAGAAGCTTTCAGTTTAGCTCTGTTGAAAAGGTAGCTGGAAAGCCCACTGCAAGTGGGAAATAAGACACTCCCCCCTCCCCCTTCTTTTGAATATGAAAAGACCCTTTACACAAACAGGAGCAAGCTGGAGAAGGTATTCAAATAAAACTTTGGGGCTTGGTTAGGAGTCTGAAAATCAGAGCAATGTTATTTAAAAATAAGCAAAATTATACATTTTTTTAAAAAACAAACTTTATGGGCTTTATAAATAGATCATCTACAAAACATTTATGCAAAGAAAAAATGTAATGGCCCTTTAATGGTCTTTTAAGGTAACTGCCGGTGTCAACTCACTGAAAGCTCTGGTGTCCTAATAATTGGATGGTGAGTGCACCAGTTTCTATCCTAAATATTATGGATGGATCATAGGTGTCATAGGTGTCTGGAGAAATGTTTCTAGGGGCAGGGGCTGTTCCTGAGCAATACTTCTACTATGTGTTTAATCCCTTTGCAGTGGTTAAATATATTGAGGTGCACGGTTGCTAATCGTAAAGTCACATAGTCTAAAGAATTAGAACATATTTTTCGACAATAATAACTCTGAAAATAGTAGTGTTTCCACTTCCTTTAAAGAGGTTGGAGTGTATTCTGTGGAATGCAGAAACCTGGCATTACAACATGCTACACAGTGATTGGTTGTTATGTGTAGGAGTTTATATCTGTCCCTAACATTCAAGACGTGTTTAATGGTGTGTCCATGGAGTGCAAAACATACTTATTTTTCAAAAAATAAAATTACAGTTTTAAATGCTTGTAAAACATATATTTTTTAATGCAGTAAATAATTTCTGATGCCTAAATAAAAAAAAAGCTTTAATGTCCTTTTAACCTAAGAATTAAAATATTTTGTTTACATTCCCACAAAGCTAGTTATTTTAACTTAAAAAGCAGGATTATGAAATAAATAAATAAGATAAAGTAGAACAAAAATATAAAAAGAAAACAAAATCACAGCTTTTAATAAATGCTAACAGATTTGGATAAGACAAATTTATGCCAAGCTTTGTGGATTCCATTGACAAATTTGTTACTTTAGCATTGCTGCTTTTGCCCTCCTGGTTACCGAGGCGATGACATTATACTGGGAGTAATAGCTTATTCTTTGTGATAAATTCAAACAAAGATGACGCACTGTACTCACCAAATGGTCTATCGTGTATTAAAGAAATGTCAAATATTTCAAAAGAAGGCTTTTGTATTTTGTTTTTATGCAGGAGACTTTTTCAGCGTCCTGGTAAAATGCAGCTTTGTCTTAATGTTTATTTGTGCAGACTTTAAAAAAAAGAAAAAAAAAAAAGAAAACTGCTATAAATTAAAGAATGCATGGAAAAGTCAAAATAATTTATGATAGTGTGTCAGATAATAATAAAAAAAATAATTTAGGTATTTAAAAAGTTAAATTAAGATTTTAAGGCTTGGCATGTAAGTCGAGTTATTATTATGAGCCTTTATTCATTAACAACAGCATGTACTATAGAAATATATTCACAAACTGTATTCCTAAACAAAAGTAAGATAGCTAATATCCTTTCAATTTGCTCCATATAATAGGGATATGCAATTTTTTTTAAATTAATAAAACAAGGAATATAAAATGTGTTTTATTAGAGAACATTATAGCCAAATGTAGTTGATGTGTATGACATTTATAGCAGGAATAGGTGCACATAAACTAGAACAGGAACAGGTGTACATAAGCTGTTTAAAAAAATAAATGATTTAATTTCTTGAAGGAACATTCTAATGTCAAAACATTCTAATGTCAAAATAAAATGGTCTATCTCACATAAGCATTTTATTTTCAAATAAATTCTCTATTTACTCTACGTTTTTATCCCTCTAACAGGGAAAGAGAGAATAGAAATCCAACATGCTTATATGGATATAATACCCAGAGAAATTAATATTTTATATATACTTAGAAATGTTTTGCTTATTTTGTTGCATTTCAGGCATACTTTTGCCTGTTTGTGTGTGTACCTCTTTTATATATATATATATATATATATATATATATATATATATATATATATATATATATATATATATATATATATATATATATATATATATATATATATACAGTATATAACATGCAGGTCAAAATGTAACTTTCAACTTCTGATCCCACCCATCACTTGCCCACACCACATCAACTTCTTCACTCACTCTTTTCATATGTTTAGCCAAAGTGAAACACCTTATTTTGTAGTGATTCTTTTTATTCTAACCCCTTAAGGACAAGGCCATTTTTCAATTTTTTTCCCTTAAGGACCAGGGCTTTTTTTACATTTCTGTGGTGTTTGTGTTTAGCTGTAACTTTCCTCTTACTCATTTACTGTACCCACACATATTAAATACAGTTTTTCTCGCCATTAAATGTACTTTCTAAAGATACCATTATTTTCATCATATCTTATAATTTACCATAAAAAAATTATAAAATATGATGAAAAAATGGAAAAAAACACACTTTTTCTAACTTTGACCTCCAAAATCTGTTGCACATCTACAACCACCAAAAAACACCCATGCTAAATAGTTTCTAAATTTTGTCATGAGTTTAGAAATACCCAATGTTTACAT